>NC_040030.1:5421538-5457340 GCF_000972845.2 Larimichthys crocea | reverse complement strand
ATTAACACCCACACTTACGTACGAGACCACCACATTTAGGCTCGGTGGCCACATGACATCTTTTTAAACTGTGCTTTTCTTTTTGATTAGAGAAACTTTTTTGTCATGTCTGTTCTGACCATAACTCCACACCTGAATTAACATCAGTGTTTTCAGTCTGCAGAACACTTTTCCTTTGCTACTACCAAAGACTTCCAAAGAGTGTTTTCATGATTCATCCACCCAGAGCTTTGGGGTTGTGTCGTTAGTCTTCACATGTCATTGTGTCGCTGGAGCTGTATGACACCAAATAGGTTGGGTATTAGACACTGTAACCTGATTGGCTGACTCTGTTGCTCTCTACTGTACTGCACTGCAGCAAAGTGGCTCAGCCAGAGATTTTCAGTGAAAGAAGATACCACATCGCAATTTCCACCAATGACATAAAGGGGTATACGCTTCGTGTCTCTTTGCCCCCCATCTACAAACCTTGTTTGGAAGTGTTGTAATGTTGTGACTGGATGAAACAGTTGAGAAAGTTATAGAAGCTTGCTATGAATCATCTTTGGTGAAACCAGAAAAACAATTCAGCACTGACAGAAAGAAATATCTGTTTTTAGCAATGAATTTTCCTCTGGAAAAAATCTTCAGGCATATCATCAGTCTTTACATTGTTTCATGTTTACAGCAGCAGCAACAGTAAAGATTGCAAATAGAGGTAATCCAACATTTTGGTAAATACGCTGAATACTAGTGTGTGATCGGGTGAAGACATGATTCTGTTTGCTTTCTTTGTGAGTGTGAGATATGAAGCCTGTATCTGTGATACAGGGTTATATAAATAAACACTGACTAAAATAGCTTAGCAGAAACACTGAAAGTAGGGGGAAATGGTTAGCATCGCTTTCCCCAAACATAAATACACCTACCAACACTAACGCACACATCCTCACATGTTCTGTTTATTTCTGTCGGCCCACTAAAGCTGAAGATGCTGCTCAGAAGTACTGTGTGGACTCATAAACTGTTGTTAGTCAAGAAATAGTTCCAGCACGCAACATGTCCTGGAACTACAAATTATTTTTTTTACATTTCAGATTTTGTGAGTGAGGAGGGAGGCTGGTTCAAGTCCATTATGCATGTCTTTGAGCCCTTTGAGTGTGTTGTTGTATTTTGGGTAAAACTGTGAAAAACTTGAGTGAAAAAAATGATTTCCCTTCGAGGGATCAATAAAGTATCTATTCTATTCTATTTTATCTTGACACCTGTTCTAACTGTTTGAATGATGTTAAGGCAGGGAGGGAAAACGCCCACAGCATGAGCACAGATCATCATGTAAAAATCAGGTCATACATGTCATGAATTAGGACTGAAACATGTATGGATATGTGAGTCACAGTAGTGTTAAAAATGTTAACCAAAGCCATCTCAATGGAGCAGAAAAAAGGCATGCTTCTCCCTGATCCCATCATGCTGTGATGAAAAATGGGTCACAGTCTTTTATTCATCACTATCAGACTCAAAGTCAATCGCTCTTGGAGGGACGTGATCAAAACCAGACCTCACTCAAGTGAAGAACATCCCTGTTTTGTTCAGGTCCTCATCGTTTTTCTTCAGAAGCCAGCGTGTGCATTCATCCAGAGCTCTAACTGTGTGACAGGTCCGTCCAAGCGAGCCTTAATTTCTTTGTAATGAGGAGGGAAACCTGCGCTGAGTGTCATTTGGCTGCCGGCAGGTGATGGAAAGGTTCAATTCAGGGGAAAGATTGGATGTTAATGAGATGCTGCCCCACCATATGTTCCCACGCTCCTCCTGATCAATCAACAAGCAATTACACCATGACAGGTAGAGGCGTCATAGCAGCAGATAGCAACGAAACACGTGCTGTGCAGGCGAGTATGAGTAGAAATGTTGTAGAGAGCGGGCACAAGAGCACAGGGGAAATTTCACACAGTTCAGTGTGTAGACCACACTGAGCACTCACGTGCTCTTGTGTGTGAATGGGGGCAAAGAGTTCCAGGATCTGAACAAGTGGAGGCATTTCCAGCAACATATGCAAGGTTCCTCCCAGGAAATTCACTGGTAAAAGTGGTGGTCATTGGAACTGTGTGAACTAACCCTGTAAGATCCTCAAATGGTCATGGGAGTCACACTGAAGACTCAAGTGCTCATAACGTATCTCCTCTGTCACATGCTCACCATGACTTCAGTTTCAATGTCAAAACTCTGTTTGATTTAATCGATTTTCTAGGCTGTGTGTCAGTTGACTCGTATTTCACCAAGCTCTCACGCAGAATTATTCCTTTCTCAGCTTGTTTCTTGCATTTGTCATGCAATGAGATGTTTCTCTAAGCCTCTTTCATTTTGCTAATCTTCCCTCCAGACAGTAGTTTTCTGACTTTTATTATATCACATTATCAGGGTGCAGCTGAACTAAAGTCTATGATCCGTGCATGTGAAGATACCTAATGTCAGCTGTTTACCACAGACAACTGTCTTCTGAGACTGAGACTGAGCTGGCTGTGTTTATCAGTCCCTGAAGCACTGTTACAGTTTCACAATGACATGTCTCGTCCTGTTTTTCAGCATCCTTACGCCCGGTTGTCTCTTGCCGGGGCTTTCTGCAACGCTACGCTTTGTCATATCAGATTTGTTTCTTTTAAAACGTTTACATGCTTGCTCATGTATCACAGGTGCTTACGCTTGTCAGATTTTAAAGGAAGTTTCTTTGGCGATGCAGCAAATTTTCTTAGAGATGATTCAGCCCTATTCAGTGGGGTACCTGTAGCTATTTCTAATGTGTGACAAAATATAATGAATTACTATAGCACTCTGGCAAGATGAGGAAATAAAGTCACTCAGTGTTAGATTCCTTCCTCTTTGTTTTATTTCCTTGTGAGGCCTGGCTGCGTGAGCTTTGATGTGTTTCAGTGTAAGGAACGGACATTTATGAGGTGTAAAAGAATATTGCTCAGCAGAAGAACTTTTCAAGACATGTCGGATTATAACAGTGAATGCGTTAATGACGCCAACTGAGACAACAAGGCTAAACTTATCTTGGGGTGATGTGAGCAGGAAGGGGAACAAGTAGGACAGCATCTGCTGTAACATGAAAAGTAACATGGGAGTGCTTCAGTCAGACTCCCTCGCTGTGTTTCCCACAGTGTGTGTGTGTGTGTGTAGGAGAAACTTTGAACCTGTTCAGACTTGAGAGAAAACAAATACAGACTTCAATATACAATACAGACACTGAGAGACAGAGGTGGGAGGTTCTGATGGGCCCATCTTCTTCTTTTTGTGTGGTATAGATGTCAAATATTGAGGTCCAAATGAAACGGCAGTATTTTGAGCTACAGCCACATTAGCTAAATGGTAACACCAGAATTCTAACATGCTGATATATAGCAGGTATAATGTTTTACATGTTTGTTTGTTTTTTAGTTGCTAATATTTGCTAATTAACACTAGTCTGGGCCAAAGTTGTGATGCAAAAGGAAAGTCTGGTGTATTGAACAAAGAAAAAGAAAGTAAGAGGAAATGGGGTACGGAGTTTAATGTAACTGTACCACAGATATACATGTATGTGAGTGACAAACCAGTACTTTGTCTTGCCGATGTGTTAAACCCCAAATTCACTGTGTCCTTTTAACATTCACAATGGTTTTCCTCAGTCGAGTCATAAATTCTTTGTTGGTTTCTCTTCATCCATTATTCAGACTCTGCTTCTCTGCTACATTGCGAGTGAAAGTGTGTGGTCGTGTGGCTGCTAACAAGCACAAGTACAAGTACAACTCATCTCAGTAGCCAAGTCATCATGCTCCCATAGCACTATATAGAGCATAGTAAAGAGACTTTATTCAGGTAGAGTGCTTCTGTAAATGTTAAGTCATCATTAGGTGAGATTTCAGCGTTTAGAAATGAAGTGACTTGGCAGCGGGTTGAATCTTTTGAATGAGTGAACACAGAAGAAGTGTATTACACCACATCTGAAACAAGTTGCTACAAAACACGGTGCACAAAGAATTTCACTTCTGCAAATGTGAAGACTGTGAGAAAGTATCCTGGAATGACAAGGAACAAAGCAATGTTGTTAAATGTAACACACACACACACACACACACACACACACACACACACACACACTTTCTATTTTCCTGTCACAGCATGCCTGTTTGCCTGTCATCCTCCCCCTGTTACTCAATGGCCTCCAGATGACAAATAGAATAAATTACCATCATTCATCTCTCCAGCGATGAGCCTAATGACTTGTTGACTTGTTGGATCTAATGACTGCAGGTGCATCCTGCAAATATGCATAATGGAGTTAATCAATTTACACACACACACCCCTTTGTGTCACTTCTTTAAACACATGAAGGGAAAAGAATGATTTATTGGATTGCTCCTTGTCGAGTTCCTCTTATTGAAAATGAATCGATGTGCTCTGTGGTTAAGGCGCCGAAGAGCTTCATGCATTCTCAATGAAAGTGCATACATTCCATATGTGCACATAGAGACAGACAGGAGGGCACTCACTGAACCAGATGGAAAGGAAATGACAAAGGGGACGGCGGCACAGAAGAAGAGGGCGGCTGATTTATAAATTGACCTAACTCTGTTATGTTTTTTTTATTTTCCTGGAGATCGTGCAGGCTTTTCACTCTGACCATCATAATAACATCTGATGAAACTGCTGCTGAACTCAATACTAAAGCCAAGCTGGATCCACTGGCCTTAATCTTTTTAAGGGAGGAGCAGAGGCAATACTCTCAGACGACACACGCACACACTCACACACGTGAAAATGTGATTGAAAAGAATCCATCAGAATGTAATTCGTCTTGTCCTTAACGCTATCAGACTCTCCGATTCAATTTGAATCACTTGATTAAAGTCTGTCTTGCACATCAATACTCTCATATACTGTATGTATTTCATAAAGCTCTGAATATGCCTCGAGGCAGTTTGAGAGGATGAAGAGTTCATTGAAAACACATGACTGATTATTTTTATATACAATGTAACAGCAATAATCTGAATCTGATCTCTTTGTCTCAGTTTGAGAGCTGTTGCACTGGGTGACATGTTCCCTCATTACCATGAACACACACACACACGCACTGGAGTTTATTTAGACTCAGTCCTTCTGCCACAAATACTCACTAAAGCAACATCTGGATTAATTCGCCACTCAAAATAGTCCCTAACAAATGCACAATTTGTTGTCTGAAAACTTCAGTTTATTGTATGGTTTATTGCAGTAGTTTATTATTGTGAGAATTTGTGATAGACACAAAACATAGAATTAAATATAAAATACCTTTTAAGATCTTTACTCATCAGACTCATTACTGTGCAGCTTTGTATCAATGCTCACCTGTTTTACTCATGACCTTTATATTTGAACAATGTCACTTTAACTCTGATACAATCAGACTGATATCTCATTTGTGATTAAACATTCTGACCTTAAATTAAAGAGCTCCTCAGGCGCTGTGATAAAGTGCATGTGCTATCAGATTTGTGTTCCTCCCACCTACAAGCTGAAGCCACAGGAAGAAAGGGCGTCTTTTAGAACTACTGCCTCACGTTATCGTGTTTCTTTTTTTTTTCTCTCAGACTACCAGCGGTTGATGACGGTGGCCGAGGGCATCACCACCCTGCTGTTTCCCTTTCAGTGGCAGCACGTCTATGTTCCCATCCTACCCGCCTCTCTCCTCCACTTCCTGGACGCTCCTGTTCCCTACTTGATGGGCCTGCAGTCCAAAGAGGGCACCGACCGCTCCAAACTGGAGCTTCCTCAGGAGGTACACAGAAAGTCCATGTGTGGTTAAGAGTGTTTGACAGGTCAAAACGTCCACTATGGGGTCGCCCCTGTAGCTCACCTGGTAGAGTATGCATCATCAGAAAATGTCAGAAGAATATTATAAAAACAAATTTTGTACACTTTGTGAAATGTCCTCTCAAAATTCAAAGGCCTTGCACTTTAACTATCTGCTCTAACAACTGTTTCACTTTGCTTTTTGTTCTAATCAGTTAAGGGAACAATTTTACACCCTGAATCAGATGAGGAGTAACTAATTTCCTCCAAATAACAGGAAGCCATATCATCGAGCTTCTTGTCAAAACAAGCAGGGGAGGTAGACACCTCAAATGGATTCTAGTTTGCTCCAGAATGTCCCATAGTTTATTTGAGATCTGGTGACTGTAGAGGTTGTACTCTTCCTATCTACGTGGAATCCGGCATTTCTTTAATCCTACACTCATTTATTCAGGTTTTATATCGTGACCTGATTTTACTGTAGTTTGAAACAAGGTCGTTAACCCAGAGCTTTCTCTGTGGTTCAGGTTAGCCCAGGGCTACAAAATGCAACTGTGAAAGGTCTTTAACATGAATCCAGGTTTTGCAGTAAGACTGCTGAACTTGGAGTGTGTAATACTGTGTGTGTGTGTGTGTGTGTGTGTGTGTGCGCGCGCACAAGTCGCAGCAGATTGCTGTCAATGCTCATTACTGCTGACGATACATTGTCCAAGGCCACACACACACATACACACACACACAGGCAGACAACCAGGCTCCTGTTCAGACAGACAGGAAATTGCAAAAAAACACCTGTCTGTTGTAAACCACACACACACACACACACACACACACACACACACACACACTATAGGACAGGGAATTACCTATTGTGAGTGTGAGGTAGACTCTGTATTCTTCTTGTTCTTGTCACACAGTGAGGAGGTGAATGTGTTCTGGATTGAAACCAGTATTTAGCCCAGTGCACAGTTCCACTTAATGTGTGTGTGAATTCATGTGGTGAAGTGTGATAAGGCGTAACAAAGCGGAACATCTAGGCTTGCCGGCTTCCGGCTCTGTGAACAACCCCCGACTCCCAGCGCTCGTTAATCCGGCACATTCCATACGGATGCTAATGATCCCAGCCAGCACAGGATGCTGCTGCGGAGCATCCATGAGCCCGTCTGCCTGTCGGCGAGTCGGAACGCTCCTTTGAAGTGACGCTGCCCTAGAAATGGGCTGAAAGCAAAGCAGAGAGCAGATGATGTGGAATAAATGCCAGACATGTTTTGCCTTTTTGAACCCTGTACTTCAATTCAGGTCTTCTTTTCACCAGATGTCAAATGATGACATCGGCTACGTTGGCAATGCAGACAGTGGGCTTTGTACCTAAACTAGGGCAACCTTTGTGGAGATAAAAATGTTTGCAGTTTGCTTGATCTTTTGCTTGAGTTAGTGTTTTTTGCTTGTTTTTTTTAATCTGTGAACAACCTCCCATCTGTGAGAGTTTAAAGGAGTTGCACGAGTTTGTGTTTGTGTTTGTGTTTGTATCACTGAGAGAAAAACACAGACTCAGTGGAGGAAGAGCTTGAACTGAGAGAGCGACCTTGTGCATCCAACAGAATTCACGTCCTTTGGGGGTGGAGGTAGAAAGTCATGATTTTAGAACTTTTGGTGAACAACAAATACTTTTGTGGTGTGGATGTTATGTTTAAATGCAGAACTACAGTGCTCAGATCACTTAAAATGGATCCACTGAGGCAACAAGCTTGACAATCAGAGAGACAAGAAGCATTGTTTCCATGCTCCCAGATCTAACAAAGAAGACAGTGTTATCATAACAGAACAATGAATTCCTCATCTCCACTTTGTTATATCAATGTTCCAGATGTTCCAGCTGTGTCGCATGCTTTCTATGATTTGAAATGAAAAAGGAGCTGCTCTGATGGCACAGCTGGAACTCTTTGTTCATCCTCACCAGTGGAACAGAGCTGTAATTATTATTAATTTGTTTTTCAGCTCCACTCTTCTGATTATATTAGGCAGTCCATGTTTGGATGTTGTAGATTCCACCGGCTCATGAACACGCCACACAAACTGGGGTCTGACCTCTAAATTCCAATCTGGAGGTCCTCGATCACTCCTGGTTTTGAGTGGTTTAGTATGGCTGTAGTATTATCAGAGGTTTTGCTTTAATCCCATATCCGGGCTCGATGATAACTCCATTATGTCAGATTTAGGTTGATCTCCCACAGTGCATTATTATCAATCACACACTGACCTACATTCTCCGTACTCTACAACTCCCAACCCCCATCACACCTAAAATCTGTCCTCAATATTCTTCCTGATAATACCTGTCTCACCTGCACCTGTCTCTGTTGACTCTGTCATCTTCTGTCTGTGTTGTAAAGATATGAACAGTTTCACGATTATTCATGTTCTAATATCTGTTTCCTGTCCCAGGCCAACCTGTGTTTTGTGGACATTGACAACCACTACATCGAGCTTCCCGAGGACTTTCCCCACTTCCCCAACAAGACCGAGTTCATCCAGGAGCTCAGCGAGGTGCTGCTTAGCTTTGGAATTGCTGCCAACACAGGCGCCCCACCACGGACCCGCACCAGTCCCGGCAGCGCCCCTTCCACCCCTGGCAGAGAGCGCAAGAATGTCGCCCTCCGGCAGCTCGAGGACGACGGGCGTAACGGCAACCTTGCTGGGGAGGAGCTGGCCGTGCTGGAGCTGCTGCAGGGTAACGCCACCCTGGAGAGACTGCAGGCTCTGACCAAGCGCACTGGGGTGACGGTGGCCCGCGTGGACGCCCTGAGAGCCGGAGTCAAAGCCCAGAGCACTGAGGGGCAAGGGGGCCGGACAGCAGCTGAGGAGGAGGAGCTAAAGAACGCCAAGCTGAACGTCCAGCTGAGGGAGGTGTTCGCCAGCCGCTTCACCACCATGTTTGCAGACTATGAGGCCTTTGTCATCCAAAGCGCCCCGGACCTGGAGTCCTGGCTCACGAACAGGGAGCAGATGCACAACTTTGACAAGGTGACTAAACCATCACAAAAACACACAAACATTCTTTCTAGTTACTTTTCTAGTTACTTCATACTTTAGTCCAGAGAGACACTCTGTGCCAGAGAGAGAACATCTGAATTATTCTGTGAGGCTTAAATTGGATTGTGTGTGTGTGTGTGCGCGTGTGTATATGCGTGTAACACTGGAAAACAAATTCAGTTTGACAGCATATGTGCTGCGTGATGAATTAGGAGCTGCATTGTAGGGATTGTAAATGAGAGTGTTTGCATACTACAGGCAAAGGTTCCCTGGTGAACTGTGTAAATGGCATCTACTGAAAACAAGTCTGCTGTTACGAATAGATTAAAATTTGTAACATTTATTCTCAAACAGGTATTTGATTTTATTCAGGGCAGGATTTTATTTTGAAATTGAGCTTTTGCAGCAGTATATTATTACATTATTACAGTTTTTATCAGGTTATAATATCATATGGATATGTATGTTTTCGGGTTGTTTTTGTGAAGATCTCCACACCAAATTAGCAGTCTTGTGATCTATACTGTGTTTTGATCCAGATCAGTTTAGTTTATCTCATTTTCATATTTTTTGTTTCTGTCACCAAACATCTGAAGAAGCAGGAAATAGTGAATTGCTCTTCCTGTTTACTAAATAGTTTTTCTGCACTGTGTCTGTCAAATTAATATTTGCTTGTAACCACATTTTTCATACTCAGTTATATATTACTTTAATACTCATTTTTCAGACACCAACAAATAAACCTGCTTTAAATGGACCATAGCTCTCATCATTCCACCTGCTAGATGAGCTCCTAATCAAAGTTATAACATTAGTCAGCAAATTAGTTCCTGCAGTTTGACTTCTTCTTTTTCACATGTCTAACTAACAGCAAATCAATATTTAACATGTCAAAACTTACAGCGTTCAAACTTCGATTTTACGGACAGTCGTTAATGTTATCGATCATCATCGAACTTGAACAGTTCTATCAAAAATAAACTTTATCCACTCAGCTTTTCTGTTCTTTGTGGCTACTCGCTGATGTAGAGACATTTGCTGGTTCTTTGACACTGTGTCAGTTTGGAGCTGAAGAACATCCATCCATCCTATTACCTTGTAACTATATATATTGACATTTCAAGCAAGTCACAAAAAATTTGAGGGAACAGGAAGTTAACTTCACCGTCCACACAAAAATGCAGTGCTAGTGTTTTTAGATTTATCTGTAACAGAGATGAAAAGCTCAGCTTCTGTTTCTGCTTCACAGTACGTAAGTTTCCAGCAGTTCAGTTAAAGCAGCAGAAAATGTTGCGTTTGCATTTAAATCACACAAGTGAGTAAATCAGTGCTCAGTGCACCCTCTGGCTGATATTAAAAAATGTCTATATTTCTGTATCTCCGTGCTTGTGTTTGCTCCAGGCCTCGTTCCTGTCCGACCAGCCCGAGCCCTACCTGCCCTTCCTCTCCCACTTCATTGAGACGCAGATGTTCGCCACATTCATCGACAACAAGATCATGTCCCAGTGGGAGGACAAAGAGCCACTGCTCCGCGTCTTTGACTCTCGCATCGACAAGGCCCGCCTCTACAACGTCCGCGCTCCCAGCCTTCGATCTTCCAGCTACCAGAGGTGTTCCATCCTGAAGGAGTCCGGTAAGCTCAGCAGGCAGAGACGTGAATGCTCAAAAGTGTTGTTTACTTCACAGGACAACATGATTAAAACGGGAACCAAAATGCCTGAAGAGTCTTATCCACAGCAGAAGGGCAGTGGTTTTAATTGGTAGCAGGATAGAAACTCATGGATCAGCATGCTGTGCACGTGTGTCCGTCCTTCAAAGCATACCAAGAGTCCATTAGCTGAGGTCAGACAGGATTGCAGCACACCATGCAATTTAAAAACACACATAAACACTCTGCATCCATCTCTCTGGCTTTTCCTCCACCTCTCCTCCCCCCCTTGTCTCTCATTTATCGTCTGGAAGCCGCTCAGCTCTCCCCGGTGACCAGAAAAGCCCACTTCTCATTTCTCTACATCCCAACACAGCAAACACTCCATCACTCTCTCTCCAACATTAGCGCAAGCACACAGTCTCTGATGCCGTCTGACTGCTTTGCTCAGTTCTTTCCCTTTGTCCCTATTTTCTCAATTAGTGCTGCTCGGCTTTCCCTTTGATTAGCTTTTAATTGGTGCTGAGTGTGCAGTGTGAGGCACGAGGTCACACCCAGACTGTTGGAGACCAACAGGGAATCTGTTTGGTTTACTCATGTTCATAAACTGTAAAAGGTAGAACGGTTGAAAGTTTGCTTGTGTATTTAAAAATGAAGGATCAGATGGGAAAGTGTGTGTGTACTATGTGTTAAGAACAGTGCACAGCTGCTGCAGATTTAAACTCAGCCTGGTTTGTGACAGGAGTGTTTATTAAAAGTGGAAATTTAATCATCACTAAATTAAAAGAGGTGGCACCACATAAAATAGTTGCTAGGCAGAAATTAGATGTGACTGAACTGTCAGAGGAAATATGGGACATGGTCGACATATCTGACATCACATTTGATCACAAATGTTGTTTAATAATGACGGCAAACATTTTATAATATGTAAAATAACAAAGTGTGATGGCTGCATGACAGGGCACGACATATTAAAAACTGTACACTGACTTATCTGACAGAGTATCTAACCGGGGTCCTTATGACAACATAGCACATTGCAATTTGTTGTGCATGGGGCTGTGTAACAGCAGAGCAGTCAGGACTGCTGCTTTTCTTTGTCAAGGTCAAAAAATACTAACATGGGTAAGAAGCCTCTGTTTTCTTATGGCGCTGATATTCTTTATCTTTATCTACATTTGTCTGGTACAGTATGGTTTTAGTCCAGTCTTCTGAACAGAAGTCAAATGTACAAAATCTTTTTAGTTTGGGTTTGGTCTCCACTAACTCCTGAGAAGAATGTCTGGCTCTTTAGTGGTTAAATGCTCCACCAGCTAGTAGCTAACTGGAGCCGGACAGGTAGTGAATAGTGACCTTATTACAGATGTTTGCCTCTGAAAACATCTGTAATGTACAATGCTATCTAAGTTGTTTTCTGTGGGCTCACATTAGACGTAGTCAACCCATCAACACAAAAACTGCAGACTATGACGTTCTGATTTTTCAGATATGATGAGTTTAGGTCTGATATATGAGAGAGATATTATGATGATTCAGAACATGACAGCTGTTGGCTTCATATGACAGAACAGTGATTATATCAACTTTCAGTTTTGCTCAATCTTCTCAGTTTTGCAGCAAGTCATACTTCAGATCATTATATCTTCTATACGAGTGATCGTTTCAGTTGTTGCTTTTGTTTTTTGATGCATGTCGTCTGTTTGTGGCCCAAACTGTTTGATGCTAATGGGCTGAGTCATGTAAAGCTTTAATTGCTGAGCGTGAGCACATTTGGGGGCGATGGGGCATGCAGGTACCCAATTACTTTTCCCTCCACCTGCCTTCCCCTGTGGCGACACACTCCAACGCCTCCGCTCACTGCTCGCTCCAGAACTGAGATTAATACTGTAAGCTCCTGTCTGAGTTTAGTCACACACAAAACAAGTAACTCAACTCAAAGAAAGGAGGCTAGGTCCACATCAAATTCTGAATTTGAGTGATTGAACAGGAAGTTACTTCTCCTTTTAAACCTATTAAAGTTTTATCGCAAACAATAAACATTGAGAAATCAGGGGTTTGTCAAGAAGTATGTAAAAAAATCTCTTATAATAATCCAGAATATTTATTCATATTGTACAACAACAGTGTAAAAATAGGTAAACAGACAAATTATTGGGCTCAATTTGAGGATCCAATCCATCGGACGAGAGAGGAAATGAAATGAGAGAGAGAGACAGAATGAATAAGATTATACTTTATGTTTTTCTGTGCATTGACTTTCTATGCTTGTGAAAACTAAACATATGCAGTAAAACTGAGATCTGTGTGTTACCTGCTCTGTGTCTGAGGTGGATTCTGTCTCACCCACAGCTCAGGCCATCGAGCAGCGGTTGATGAAGATCGACCACACCGCCATCCACCCACACCTGCTGGACATGAAGATCGGTCAGGGCAAATACGAGCAGGGATTCTTCCCCAAACTGCAGGCCGACGTGCTCAACACGGGGCCGACCAACAACAAGTGAGTCCACGCTCCTCGCTCATTCCCCTGCCTCCTCTCTTTATGCTAAGCTATCGATGTCCTGACTAAAGCTCAGTGCTTTCATTTCTTTCACTCAGAGGAAGACACTCATTGTGAACGGCATTCAAATCTTTTAAAGTAGTCTAAAGACAGTGTTTTACCTGCAGGTGGTCTCACAGGACGGCGACAGCTCAGCGGAGGAAAGACCGTCACCGACAACAAACAGAGCACCTGCAGCTGGACAATGACCTGAAAGAGGTAGAAATCCCCCCATAACATGTCCTCTGAATGCTCCCCCCCTCCGTTGTATGTCGTTATTATGTGTGTGTCATGGCGTCATCTTTCCGTTTCTGTTCTAACTGAATTCCTGGTTTCCGTTTGAGTTTTTTTGTTTCTTTTTCATGTGCATGCTGCCTTCTGTTTTCTTTTCCATCCTTCTCTTTTGTTCCTGTCCTCTCCCGTCTGCTCGCTCATGTGTCGGTTGGTCGGGGGTTGGGTCGTACCCCTCTTCCTCCTCCTCCTCCTCATCCTCCGCCTCAGCAGGTGGAGGGCTGTCTGATCCTGCAGAACTCCATGGCCTTTTGGGAGTGGGACAATGCGTCCCCTCCGCCTATCAAACCGCCTAAAAAGTCTGCCTCTGCATCTTGTCTGGTATGTGGAGGAGCTGCCTGTGCTGTGGACCCCCACCTCCACCCCTCACCCTCCACTCTTACCCAGGGTTCCTACCTGTTTATAGGGCTAAGCTTAATGTTATAATCCTTAAGTGTGTTTAATAGTTGAACACTCAGCGTGAAGCAGCAGCAGTCGGATGTTCTGTTTGTGTTAGCAGTGACAGTCCAGGCTGATATCAGTGAGATCAGATTACATGAATGTTTTCCTGTCAAACCCTTGTTGACATGGATGTATAAGGAAAAACTGGATACAGTGTTCTTCATAGCATTCTTATAGATTCTGCTCAGTGGTGCATGATGCCCAAAAATTGTGAATTCCTAGCATAAATTACCTGGGTTTTCTGCATATGCTTCCGGTTTCTAAGGTCAGTCACTCAGTCCTAGATCTACAGTCGCTTCTTGCTCATTCACTTTTATTCTTAGCTTCACTCCTCTGCTTTGTCACATCCTTTCCTCCTAACTCACATAAATCCTTTGAAGTGTTCACTTTGAAGCTTACTGCTTTTTTTAATTAATTTTTTTTGGCCTTTTCAAGCTTTATTTGAAGAGTGACAGGAATGTAGGGAGAGAGAGACATGCAGGAAAGAGCCACAGGTCGGATTCAAACCCTGGGCTTCCGCAGCAAGGACTGAGCCTTTCGCACATGGGGCGGTTGCTCTACCAACTGAGCGAAATGCCGCCCCTGAAGCGTCCTGCTTAAAGAAAATCAAAAGCTATATTCATGATAACAATGATGCTCTTAAACTGGAGCAGTTTATCACAATGACAGTGAAAACACAGTTTTGTTCCTCAAGACAATCATCATAAATGAGAAATGATTGCTGGGCAGCGTACGTGTCCGTTCTTGTCAGTTTGCAGCATCATTTGTGGTATTTATGATAAGAGCAGGTAAACAGACACAGATGTTTGAAATTAGATCTGTGCCAACACATCATGTTAGCTCGCAGCAGGAGTTAACATGATGTTAAATAGACACTCTTCATTACTGTATTGTTCAGATCAGACTCACTGACTGTGTCTGTTTGATGTTCAGAAGTACATGCAGGAGGCCCGCAGCCTGGGGAAGAACCTGCGACAGCCCAAACTGTCGGATCTGTCTCCCGCCGTCATCGCCCAGACCAACTGGAAGTTTGTGGAGGGGCTACTCAAAGAGTGTCGCATGAAGGTGAAACATCCAACATCTAACATTCTTCATCAATAATGAAAAATAAAAATAATAATTCCTGTTGAACTCACTAGCCAAGTAGTATGTGAACAGACTATCCCTTTAAACCACATATAGTCATGTTGAGTGTGTGTGTGTGTGTGTTCAGACCAAGCGTATGCTGGTGGAGAAGATGGGTCGGGAGGCGGTGGAGCTGGGTCATGGCGAGGCCAACATCACCGGGCTGGAGGAGAACACTCTGATCGCCAGCCTGTGTGACCTGCTGGAGAGGATCTGGAGCCACGGGCTGCAGGTCAAACAGGTCAGTGCACACACACACACAAACACACAAGTGATGTATGTCACCAGTACAAAATAGCAGCAGCCATATGTCGTGCATTTTTATATTCAGTCTATGATATAAACACTGTGGTTCATCAAGTATTAATGACCGTACTGGATGACACACTCTCTGACACACACTTCCCTGACCTCTCAGGGGAAGTCGGCGCTGTGGTCCCACCTGTTGCACTACCAGGCCAGAGAGGAGAGGCTGGAGCAGCAGCAGGCAGAGTCACCAGGTAACACACACACACACACATATCATATACACACAGTCTGTCCTGCATTCTCTGACACACATTTCTGAGTACAACAAGCCATCATATCCTGTATTTAAACCTCAACAGAGTCACATGTTCCTGAGAGGAGGAAGTCTGACTGTTCCATATCGATGCCATCTCCTCGCGTGTCGCTCATACAGGATATGAGGTACGTGCTGCTGTCCTCGAGTGGTGGCAACATGTCTCATTAGGTTGGCAGTAGAAACACTGCCGGTTAGGTGACTGAACTTATAATCAGAGAAAATACTAGATAGTTTCAGGCTTCTGTTTTGGGCCAGTAGAGTGTGGCGTCATGTTCAGCTCACTCTATTATCTGATGATATTTAAGCTTTTTATTAGTTATTTATAGCTTTATTTAAGCTATCTGCCTTCATATTCAGATATCTGTTTATAGAGATTATCAGAAATGTGTCTTTTACAACATTCTCACATTTGAAGATGCTAATCACTGCAGAGGAAGATATCCATGATTAGTTTTCTGGATATGTGTTCGCTACTAATTTCCGTCAGATGATAGCCGATGGATACTGAGATTACATTTCAGGCAAAGCATTCTGCCCTGAATGTTTAACTTCATGCAACCACAGCCTGCTCAAACATGATTGGTCCATATTACTCCTACAAACGGAAACCAAACCTTGCCTGCAGATTCTGCATTCATATGGTGATATCTGTTTCTAAAGATGAAGTCAGACAACAATATCAGTACCTAAAGCAATGCCTGTGTGCATCACTTGACCGGCTGTTCTGATGTCTGACCTGAAAAAGCTGCTTCCCTAGCTGTTATTGAAAGGCATTCTGGGAAATAAATTGTGTATGGAGCTTAAAATCATCATAAAACAAAAAAAACAAACACTTTAAGACAATAAACAGAGGAGGAACTCCTCTTCCAGGACAGACAGTGAAGTAATTGTTGTGTGTATACAGTACATAACGTACAGATAACATAAAGATAGCATATAGAAAGTGGGGACATCACTCCTCTAAGTCACTGAACAGCAGAGTGATGAGGGTGGATATTCTTTCTGTCTGTTTGTATGGCGCTTCATCCATCTGTCTCCGTGTGTCTCCTCAGGCACATCCAGAGCATGTCAGAGATAAAGACAGATGTGGGTCGAGCCAGAGCCTGGATCCGTCTGTCCCTGGAGAAGAAGGTGCTCTCTCAGCACCTCAAACAGCTGCTGTCCCGACAAGCCTTAACCAAGTGAGCATTCGTGTGATCAACTAAACTCTCTCTCTCACACACACACACACACACACACACACACACGTATTCATGTGCTTTTGATAGGTGAGATTGATTCCCATGTTCTCCTCTGAGATGCAGCTGTACTGATATCATTACATGTCAGTGTAGACCAACTGTTTAAAACATGCTGTTTGAAAAGACTTCAGATTAATCAGTGTCTCTCAAACTTTTTACACCACGTACCACCTCAGAAAATGTACAGCTCCCTGAGTTCCACCATCAGGCTTGCAGAGTTTTACCTCTGCTTATGCTACTCTGTCACATTTCAGCTCCTAACTAATCATGGATGTACGTGCACGCATACATCTAACCCTCCTCTAACTTTCAAGTATGACATTTTCTTTGTCTCTTTGTGTTTTACTGCCACTTTCTGCAGGCAGAGTGTGTGAACACACACACCACAAAGCTGACATTTAATTTAAAGTCTATAAAGGCAATTCAGAGATTTCTTTCAAAATCCATTAAATATGTTGGAAAATAGTTGCTGAAACATGTGAAAAGACTTTGAACAATATATAACTGAAATGTAGAGTTAGAGGTTGAAACAGTTTTTCACTAGTTTTCAGTCCAGGATTTTGTGGCCGGTCCTTAAAGGGTGGCTCAATGACACACTGAGGCCACGCTGAGCATACCCCTGCACCCCTAGCAGAAAGATAGAGATTAATTCACACATATTTATTCTTACTTTACACAGACTTTAAGAGATTGGTCCACAATATTCAGCCCAGAAGGACACATGAACAAGCACGTGGCACTGAGGAGCAATTGTAAACATCAGTGTCCAGTGGGACATTAAATGAGTAAGGTTCAGAGCCTTCACCCAGGAGGTAGAGTGGGTTATACCAGGGTTGATGGTTCAATCCCCAGCTCCTCCAGTCCACTGTTAAAGTGCTCCAGTTAGAACATAAATCCATTTTACAAATGAGATTTGGTTGAAGTGTACTGCCAGGTGTGACATCAGTACTGCCCTCCATCATAGTCTCAATAAAGAACATCTTTACAGGTATTTGGAGTTTCACTTAGCTGTACATTTTCCTTTTTATTATGAAGTTTTCTCAAACAGTTTGGTAAGTATCAACACCAAAAACTGAAACATTGAACTGGTAACAAATCAAGATCATTACTTTGAACTCAGTGTCACGCTGGCAGATAGAGTTTGAATATCTGCTGATACATTCAAATTTTAGATAGATTTCCTGTATTTAAACCTGACCTGACCCAGCCTGTGGTGTGCTCGGTCTACAGGAAGCTGTACAAGCGTTACGCCTTCCTGCGCTGTGAGGAGGAGAAGGAGCAATTCCTCTTCCACCTGCTCTCTCTCAACGCCGTCGACTACTTCTGCTTCACCAGCGTCTTCACCACCATCAGTGAGTTCTCCGTCAGCAGCACATGACCTCTGACCTCTGTTTAATCCAAACCTCCGTCCAGATTCACACCAAACTTCAGCAGCCACATTAATAGTGGTTAGAACAGTTTACTCACCAGTTTCACAACAACTCTATTATGTAAACCAGTGGTACACAGTCTGATACTTACATGTTGTTATTATTGTTCATTGTAGCAGATAAGTAGCAGATAAAACAACATTTTTCATCACTTTTAATTTGTTTTTTACGTAAAGAAAAGAAAATCTCTGAGCTCAGTATCTACTGATCACACTTGTCTCAGGTTTTAGGAGGACAAATGTTACGTTATCCTGCTCCATGACCTGAAGACTACACCGGACACCTGGCAGATGTTTTACGATGACTAATCCTAAATCACTTTTGTGTCTTTTAATCATCATTGTATATTAGCATTGTGTTATTATCCTTGATAGTCTGGTTTGTTTTGATATTGAAGAAGATGGTAGCACATGGCCCAATGTTTGCTGCCTCTAGGTAGGAGTCCTTGCCTGAAGCACACATCCAATTAAAGAACAGTCCAGATTCACATCATTGTTTCGTATTTATCTTCAGCCTTGAGTTGGAGAGAATGCAGCACAGTGCTTTATTCCAAGGTTCACATGTGTTGTCTTCACATAACTACAGTGAGCCTCAAAACTGAAGCTGTGCAATGCAAAATATGTTAAAAGTTGTGTTTGTGCAGTGAAGTTGATAAGTAAAAAGTAATCTGCATTCAGTAAAAAGATGGAGAAATCCATGAGAAGATGTAGCTTGTGAGACTATAGAAAGTTAGTCTGACTCCTGTGGTCGTCTGTAAAGCACCACATCCCAGCTGAGAACCGTCTGAAAGCAGGAACTCCTCTTCCCGCTTGTTCTTCTCTGTCAGCTGCTCGATGGATGGTGCTGGATGTGGCTCGATGGTTGGCTGAGCTATTAGTGTGAATAAACCATGAGTGTGTATGTGCAGTTTAATCAAAGATTTAAACACACAATGTATAATTCATCTGAGAGCGCCTCATTCAGATAAACTCACACACTCTGTACATGCAGGCGTGTTCTGCCTCTCATCTCTGATTCTGTTTCTTCTCTGCTGAGTGTCTGCCCTGAGTCTGTGATTTCATAATGAAACCGACCCACTTAGATAACCTACATTCTACAGTCTAATGAGCATGTTAGTGTTTATTTCTCTGTTCTGCTGCTGACGTGTCATGTCTCCCCCCCTCCCTGCCCCCCGCAGTGATCCCGTACAGAGTCGTCATCATCCCCATCAAGAAGCTGAGCAACGCCATGACCACCTCCAACCCCTGGGTGTGTGTGTCAGGGGAGCTGGGGGACTCGGGCATAATGCAGATCCCCAAGAACGTCCTAGAGATGGCGTTTGATGTGAGTAGTGTGACCTTCGACCTCGCACTAGATGAGCTCACTGTCACTAACTGGGACTTGTTGGGTTGAGTGCAGTTTGGGTGATGTTGGGTTTTTGTGTGTCGGGCATGATCTTTACTCACATTCCCTCTGTCACTGTTTACATGTGTTAAAGGGTCATTACACACACACATGCACATACATATCTGCATACACAAATATGAGATGCTTGCTTATGAGATTCCTCTCATAGAATATTATGTACTAATTCTTCTTTCATAACACTAACTGATAAAGATCGTCCTGTCTGCAGTGATCAGCTCTCTCTCTCTCTCTCTCATTCTGAATACTGAGTAATGTATTCATATAAAGAGAGTCCAGTCCTCCATCACTGTCTTAGTCTGAATCATACCTGCAGCTTTATAGTAAGTTTTAGATTAAACACATTGAAGCTTAAAGGTTCCCTGTGGAGTTTTTGTCCTCTATAGAGCTCATGCACGTCCACGCTAGAGGCAATACACACATTCCTGCCAATGAAAAGTGCCAGCAATGGAAGATGACTGCAGGCTAGTAAAAAATGCATCCTTTAAAATTTAAAAAACAAAACAAATGTTATATAAAGAAGGAAATGGATTCAATCTGTTTGTTAGACCTCATGGATCCACACAATGTGTTGTTGGTTTACAAGAAAATTCCAAAGGGAACCTTTAAGTATCTTTAACTGGATCCATTTAAAAGGTTTTAAACACAGCACCAGTTTATCAGGATCCAGCAAACACAATATAGATCAAAATAAATCCTTAAATTGTAACAATATATACTGCAGATGAGCTGCTATACATTTCTTTAAAGAAAATAACATTTCTGTTTTAAAGCATTTACTCTGATACAAACAGTTTAATTTCAATATAAACGGAATATCTTTGAGTTTGGCACTGTTGCTCATTAAAACATTTAAAGAACAGACAGCGTAGACCCTGATGGACATTCTGATAGATCAATTATAAGACTAATAGATTCATCAATAATGAAAACCGTCTCATTTAGAAGCTTTTGATCATATCTCATGGTCTTCATCAGCAGACAGAGTTTGCCCATATGTTCAAATTTCTTTAAAGACTTTCATCCTTACTGAATTCAAAGTTTCATTCCTGTCATTGAAACAGCTGTTGTTTCCAACATTAAGAATGAACTCCCCTCTGGTGAAGTGAAGTTTTCCCAGTCATAATGATAAACATTATTATTATCATAGCACTTTTCGAAATCCATCTTTCAAAGAGCTTTATAAAAATAACAACAAATAAATTAAACTGTCATATAATCAACTGGTTTCATAAGAAATGTAACCTGGTAAAACAAAAAAAACATTTCTACAAAATTAAAATTTTTGTCTGATGAGGGAAGGCTCTCAAATATATAAGCATGGTTTAAAATAAGAGCTCACTGACTCAGCTGACCTGATTTCCTCAGGCAAATTGTTCCAGAGCCTCCGATGCTCAGACTGTAAACACTGTGTCCCCCTTCAGCTTCAGCTCTCAAAGGACGAGCCGGTGCATCTGTATAAATAGGTTGGAGATAGAGCAGGGAGAGACCATGAAGAGCTTTTAATGTAATCATTAGAGTCTTAACATCAGTGTGAGTCAGTTATCACATGGTAAAGACTGAATGGTTACAGACCTCCTGCTGTCCTCCTCACACTGCACGTTCGGCTGCATGCGGGCGCTGCTCCTGTTTGTTTCTGTTTGCATGATGGAGCATGATGATGTTGTTTTTGGTTGTGAGACACCACCTTTGTTATTGTCCATCCATTGTGTTTAACAAGTGTCTCCATCTCCCTCAGTCTGCTTTCAGGCCTCACACGCAAAACTTCACCTTGTTCAAGGTTAGACGAAGCCCCCCGCTCCCTTTTTCCCATCATGCCCCTCTCTGTCTCTTTGAAACGCTTCTGTTCCAGTTGTCCTGTTTGCCTGTTGTCCCTGTAGGCAAGATTGTCCTGCAGTCAGCCTCACGTTAGATTGGACTGGGTCATAGTGTGTGTGTGTGTGTGTTATCCTGCTTGTATTTTCAGAACACTCAGCTGCACTCACACCCCTCTGTTGTTTATTAACACTGCTTTAAATACGAGAACTGGTTTAAAGACAAATGTTATTATTATCTGACAGATGTGGAAACTTCACCACAGCGTATCCTTGAAAATTAATGATTTAATTAAACTAATTCTCTTTTCCATGAATTAAACAGTGTGACGAAAATCTTAATAACATAATTAAATTCTACTAAGTGAGGAATCTATTAACTTTAACTTAATTAAAGAAAATATAGTCACTGAAGTAAGAACTTCTACATTTACAACAGCAGTAATCCGAGTATGTGTAATCTGATTTTGCAGGATGATATTAAATTAGAATACTTTTCTCTCCACTGTGTGTGTTCAGTGTCAGAACCTGGGGAAGCTGACCACTGTGCAGCTGGGTCATGATAACGCTGGACTCCTGGCTAAATGGCTGGTGGACTGTGTCATGGTGCGCAATGAGATCACAGGACACACCTACAGGTGAGTGGAGGTTGTGTATTTTTAAATGTGCTCTCTGCAATGTCGGACCAAAATATCTGAGATAAATTGTTATGAAAGTTCACCGACCTCCTGCTGACATTGGTAAACCTCTGACATAACTGCACTCATGGGAGTACAGATTCCATCATGTTCCCCAGAGGATGAAACCTTTAGACTTTGATGATCCCTGACATGTCAGCAGGTCAGTATTTCAATGTGTCCATTATTTTGGTTTATGACGCCTGCAAAATCCCATCAGCCTCAGCTGAACTGCTAATTTGCAAGACACTAAACCAACCGAGTAAACTTGGTACCATGCAAGCATTGTCGTGGTTAGCATGTTGAGACTCTTGTTTGATCTATAACCATTCGTCACAGGGTCTTCCTACATCTGATTGGACAAATGTGCCACTTGTTAGACTGTCATTGGTATTTTCATCTAGGTTTCCGAGTCTCAGAAACAAATTTTTGTCGAGCTCCATGACAGTTGCTGATAAAATTACTTAGTATTAAAACTTTCTGAGTCAAGGCTGACATCAGCTCCAGACAAAGCTCTTTTTCTTCTTAGGTTTATGTAATTTTCTAATTTTCATAGAGAAGCACAGCATTCACAACAACTTTTTAAGAACACACAGTTCCAAAAACTTTCAAAGAAAAAAGAAACCTTGAGGACATGTTGAAAAGAAAATAATCAGATCTGACACGTCGCTGTCTCCTCCAGGTTTCCATGTGGTCGATGGCTTGGTAAGGGCGTGGATGACGGCAGCCTAGAGAGGGTCCTTATCGGTGAGCTGGTGGTGCCCAGCGGAGAGGAGGACCCTGGGAAAAACTGCCGTACTCCACCGCTGCAGCGCTCGCCATCCCAGACTAGACGCATCAGCATCACATCTCTGTCTGGACGAGGATGCAGTGAGTATCAGACCAGGGGAATACATGACACTTAACACAGTGAACAGTTTAATTATAACAGTTAGGTGACGCTCATAATGTTAATGACACTTCCTCTTAGATGTTGATGCAGATGTTTTCTTGATTTCAGAGCCGACTTCAGGCCAGATCCAAGATGCCATCGGGGAGGCTGTGAACAACATCCTCAAACACTTCTCCAAGCCAGAGAAAGAGGTGAGCGACTGATCTGATTCTCAGCTGTGTCTGAACGCCTGATTAATAATGAATAATCTTATTTGTTATTCATTACTGTGCTCTCTCTGTGTTCATTATGTTTTAGTCAGTAAAGTGGTGTTTGATGCATGCCACAGCAAAGGAAACAGGTGGTACAAATGGTTCAGTCCACTTTTATCCACCATACTTTAAGTGCCCTCTGTCAGAGTGATGGAGAGAGGATAGAGAGTGGAGAGTGGTGCACTGTGTTTCTACTGCATGGTGTGACTCAGCTCGACTCCACATGCTCTTTTTTTGGTTCTCTGTTGTCAAAAGCTGTGAATAGCACCTGGTACCTGCAGCCCTGAAAGAGGCCATGAACCACGCAACCCTGCTTTCATCTACTCTGAGGCTTTTTCTCCTTTATCAGCTTCTCAAAACTATGAAAATCCAACAGGACTCTATAAAGACTGTATCAACAGTCTTTGTCAGATTTAGCTGGTAACAGTGAAAAGTGGATGTGACCAAACTGTAGGATCATGTTCACCAGTGTATGGATGAAAGTATCTCACATATAGTGCGAGTTAGGAGAAACTCTTTACTCACAAGCAGTGAGCAGCTGCAGCTAATCATGTCAGTGTTTTGGAAAAATTCACCCACAAAGAACAATAAACATTTTTATTGCTGGTGGGCAAGTTAATCACGATCCAACAAAACTAGCTACAGAATTACTTCATGTAAGGATGGAGACTTGTTTTGTGAACTGGAAAGAGCTATCACTGTATCAACATGCAGAAGTTTGATAGCGAATGCAATCTGCCTGATCAGTCATTTAAAAGCAGCTATGATGCATATTTTTATAATAACAATGTAATAAATATGAAAACAGTGTGAAAGTGTGTCTGGCTTTACTGTCCAGGTAGAACTTCACTGTCTCGGTTCAGTTCACCCTCACTGCTCTCATAGTTTTTAGCGGCAGCAGAGAAAAATCAAACTGCTCAGCACAAACCACAGACACACTGCTGTCAGGTCTCCATACAAACACAGCGTGAACTTTAACCAGATTTTCAGCCAAAGAAAATTGAAACTGCACATTTCTGTCCACTACTGTTATGCAGATTTAGGGTTGGTTGGGTTAAGAAGAGAGAAAGAGCTTCAGTCTATAGAAATGTACACATCTGATGTTTGATGTCTTCCCATTTTTCATGTCAAACAACACGTTCATTTTTTTCTTGTTCAAAATTAAACTGGTGGATGGAAACTCACCTCCAACCAGTTAGAACGTATGCGTTGGCTTCTGTGGTCTTGCGCGTCTCATGTGTTGATGTCTTCCTGGTTGTCTCCCTGCAGAGAGGCAGCCTGACCGTCCTGCTCTGTGGAGAGAACAGCTTGGTGGCGGCTCTGGAACAGTTCTTCTATCACGGCTTTAAGTCTGCGCGGCTCTTCCAGAAGACTGTGTTCGTGTGGGACTTTGTGGGTGAGTGCAGAGCGACGGCGCCATCTGCTGAGGATGACATGAACTGTTTAAATTGTCCCATGTTTTATTATATTGTCGAGTTGTGAAAGGAAACTCTCTGAGTCTGTCCTCTCCTCCCTCTGCAGAGAAGGCTGTAGCCTACATGGAGTCAGCTGACCAGATGGGAGACCTTCAGGAGACCGCAGAGCCCCTGGGGATGACCTGTCAATCACTCTGCCACTATGTCAACGCGATCAACTCCACTTCCCGGAACATCGGCAAGGATGGGAAGTTCCAGCTGCTGGTCTGCCTCGGAGCCAGGTCAGTATCAGGCGGACATCACTGTTCGTGTTCATTGACGTGGTGTATAAATAAAAGTGCCTCATATGTATAGAAATATGACACCACACAGGACCCTGCCACAGATGTAGAAACCTCTACTGTGTGTCTTGCAGAGACCGTCTGTTGCCCCAGTGGCTCCCCCTGCTGGTGGAGTGCCCAGTGATCCTGCGGATGTACGAGGACACAGCCCTGCTCAGAGACCGCACCACTGTCAATGCCCTCATCGGAGTCCTGGAGACGCTCCATGACTTCCCCATCACACTGGAAGCCTCGCTGGTCAAAGGAATCGACCTCTAGCCACAGGAAGGGGACCACTGGGCCACCGCTCAGCTCTATGTTTTTCTTCAAAGCCTCCCCTCACTACCGCCAACTTCACCCACTCTTCGACTTTTAGCCAATTAGTTCCAAGATTGGACCATGAAGGAGGAAGTGAGGGTTAAGAAATGAAAACTGAAGAGAGGTTTGGTTACCAAAGCAAAACGTTCCACTGCTTCATGTGAGAGGTCAGAGCTTTGGATCAAACAGAAGCTTGGATGCAGTATTATTACCCCACATGTGGCTCTGAAAGACTCTTTGTAATCAAATTACAACCAGTGTTTAATCATCTTTACTTCATTAACTACAAATCCCAAATACTTTCGATAACAATACAATTTCCAGGATGATTTCCTGCCTTCCTGGCAGCCGTTAGTTTCACCTGTTTTCATTACACTAAAGTTCGACTTGAAGCAACACAAAGCTTGTTGGAGTAGTGGATTTGAAATATTATAAGTAGTATCATTTAATTGTTGGTTTGAAACATTTCATAGGATTTGATGAAAACAAAACCAATTCTTTAAAATACACCAACCCTGCCCTCTGAAGCAGCTCATGGAACAATGGAAATCAATCTTTAAGATCTGAAGTACATTTTGGGACATTTCTGACAGTAATAAGCACAGACTAAAAATAAACAGGGTGAGAAACCACTGCTGTGGTTCTTAAAAACTTTCATAGCAGCAGCAGACATTTGCCCGTGTGCTCGCTGTGTAGCCGAGCCTTCCTTCAGTAGGTACAACTAGATAGACTGCTCCACCATCCCCACACCCTAGTTAGCATTAGCGAGCATGCCTACAGGATGTGGATAGATGAGACGACCTCAGGAAGAGACTGAGCGATCACTGACGCACTGAAACGAAGACGGTGATCCGTAACCTGTTGATTCCTCACACTTCGCTCAGTGTTGTGGAGTGACCAGCTCTCCACGCCGGTTTCTTTTGATTCGTTGGACTGTTGTTGGGCATTTCTCCCACTTTTAACCTGTGGCTGAACATAAAAACTGATCTCAGTGATGTGGTTCAGGAGTCAGGAGCTTAACCTGTGACTGCATGGACATTCCTACCAAACTACAGGCCACGACCTGCTGTTTTTAAATGCTGTGCGTGTGAGTTTTAATGTGTAATGTATGTCCTCCGATGTGTGTGTCTGTGTGTTTGCCCTCCCATTTATTTTAGATTTTTTGAACTCTTCAGAGTGATCTACTGGTTTCTGTAGTGTGCTGTAACACTGTGTGTGTTTCATGTATGCCTCACACACAGTTTACCGTCATCATCACTTCAAGAACAGGTGAAATGTTCAACAAAATAATCTGAATTTACCAGCTTTACTGGAGCTTTCAACCACAGTGTGTTTGCTCAGCCGCCATCATCACGTGGCTTAAGTGGGGAACTATGTGGTTGAAAGCTCTGTCAAAGACGTGTAAGTGAACCTTTAGTTCAGATTATTTTTGTTAAACTACCTTTTCAAGATCGGGAGTGAACTTTTAGGTGCACGAACAAAATTTTATTTTCTCTAAATTAATGTAGTAAACACTGGAATAAATCCTTCATAGATCTGAGTTCAGAATTATGAGCTGGAAAAATATTTACAGCTTCTCAACTCAGAGGTCATAAATCTCACATCTTCACCTCATACTAGATGAATAACACAAAGTGTCCCTTTAAATCACTTTTTTTAATCCTTCTTCACAGTGTGAACATGAACATACACAAAGGCAAAGTGTGTGTGGTTGTGTGTAACAATGTACGTAAGGCTTGTGAAGCTTTTAAAGGAATAGTTCAACATTTTGGCAAATCCACTCATTGGCTTTCTTCCAGAAGGTGAGATGACAAGATTGACGTCAACCTCGCATCTCTGTCTTAAATATAGGGTAAACAAATAGCCTGGCTCTGTCCAAAGTAAAAAAAACAACAACAATGTAACCTCTGAACAACTGTGAATCCATATTCCAGAAATTCTGTGCGGTGTCTTCATTTATAGGATGGGTTCACACACACACACAGTTCAGTGGATTTGATTTCTGTACGAACACAATAGTATCAAACACTGTGCATGGTTATATTTTAATCTTAAAACGACAGTAAACAATCATTATTCCCAATATGTTGAACTATAGTAACCTTAAAGCTGATCAATGAGCTTTAACAAACTAACACCTAACAATGAATATTATAGTTTGGTTGTTGTAATTCTTCCATTTTAAAGGGTAAAGCTGGTCCATGTTTTCTTCTTGCCAACATAGTCCATAAAAAAACAACAGCCAATGAAGTGTTAGTCCATTTGTCAATACTTTCCGACAAAAATCAATATAAAAACACTGCACAAATGTATAGTTTAATTTTTCTAAAAAAAAAAAAAAGTCCAGTAATTTTGTAAAACAGCTGTTCACTGTTTTAAACAAATGTCACGCAACAAGGAGGAAATGGAGAATTTTCAGGGACTATTTTCAGCGGCGGATGAATCCACATTTGGTTCACAAGTAGACATTTGTGGGGGGGTTTTTCTTTTCTTTGGGTACATGGCTATTCGTTGCTGTTCAGGTCTTTTCATGGGATATGTTGTCTAAAAGCAAACTGCAGAATATTGGTCTGTTGGATTAATTTGAGATCAGTGTGTGATGTTAAAAGCTAGCTGTCCAAACTCCCGTATTACATGAATGCAACACGACCTCTGTCACTTATAAAAGGAAGGAACAGGCTCTTATTATTTACATGACAGGCTTTTCTACTTTAGCGACAGTCAGCAGAGATGGGTGGAAACGCTCACAATTATTTTTCTTCAGACAGATTTTTGTTCCCCCGTAAAACTTTCCTTGCATGAGATTTTGCCACTGTTGCCACGCCACACGTCTAAATGGATCCTTTCTGAGAAATGGTGTATATATTGTCATTAGCGCATGCTGACATTTAGACTGTATTTATTGTGACCCTCTTTAATGAATCCTAGATGAGTTTTGAGGGGACAGAAAGTGGACGTCTTTGTAACCTCGGTCCTCTGTAGTATTTTTTGCTGTTTCCAGTATTGAGTCTGTGAAAGACAGTCTGCCATGGTTTGTTTTGAATGTCTTGATTTTATGTATTTATTAATTTAGTATTAATCCATGGCGGGCTGACAGCAGCACTGGTATCTTAAGGTTGATGAAGCCTGTGGAATAACTGGAAACATTGATGTCTTTAAAACAGTAACCACTGTTTCCACTTCATGTGTTTTTGTCCTGTTTTAACCCTCTGCCGTGCCCCTGATGCCTCACTGACGGGACTATTTACAGCTCCAAAGCACAAAAACAGATCCCATCGATGTCTCGTCCTGGATTTGTTTGTGTACAAACTCTTGGCCACAGGGCAGACTTCAGGAGGAGGACATGCTTTGTGGATTCCTGGGATTCCTTCTTAGACTACTGCTCATTTTGCTTACTGGATTTGTTACATGAACATGTCGAGTGGTATTAAACCTAAGGTGTGTCTGCTGAGGCAGGAGACAGGAAATGCAACAACATGACAGTGATGGCTACGTGTCCTGCTAATGGCAAGAACGGACACCACTGGACAAATAGAGTTTCATGTCTGTGTTGGACTGACTACTCTGTTCTGATATTTATTATGCCTATTTCAATAAAAACAGCCACTGTGTTAAAGATGTCTGTGTGTGTCTGTGTTCCATAAACTACACTTGAGCCTGAATGTGATTTTATCAGATCACTGATGTTTATCTGTACTTATTTTCCCCAACTTTATTTGTAAGTTTTTCAGTTACGTCACATTATATATGAATAATGACACTTAACTCTTGAAGTACAAAATATATAAAGGCACAATATTAAAACAGTTTCCTCTAAATCTCATCGGAAACACATTTTGGTTCAAATATGAAATCAGTTCAGAGCTATAATAACTGAAGTGACATTTATGCATAATCTTGTATGGTATTTTTAAATATGGCTTGAATTATTTATGAGGGTTCATCTGTGCCAGCCTAGACAGATGACATGAGTGTGCAGCAATGACCTGTTTAACACTGTGCTCCTTACATAAGGCAGATAGAACAGATGGAAACTGAAACAGCTTAAATTTACCGAATGGAACAGAGTTTATTACAGCATATGTATTTTATATAACAGAAAATATAAATGATCAAGAAAAAAGGTGTAAAGCACTGTAGAAGGTTTTTCTATTGAATATTATTATTCCACATCTGTGTGATGCACGTTCAAAAGATTAAGCTGGAATCTATTACATTTATTTTACTGCATTTAATGATTTCCACAGTAAAATCTGACATATTAGGACCTCACATCACCTTTAATTTAATTGCCAATAGAATCTTTTCTATGAGGTTTATACGAATATTATCTCGTCAACAAATTGCAAGTAGCTCTTCTGTGAGCTGTGAACCAACATGGAAAATGTGTTCAGTCAGTAATCCCACGTGATATATCATAACATTCATTCATAACTAATCCTTTAAGACAAATGCAACATAGAAAAACATAATTTTAATGTATACAAATGTCTTTGTTTGTGTGTAAAATAACAATTTGCTAATGGATAATGTAGAATATGGTAAAAGGAAAGCTATTAAGTGAACTTGAAGTTGAGATATTTTGTCATACATATTGATCCCATGATTAACAACCAACTTCCATGATGAAACAAATAAAATATAAAGTATAATCTCAGCCTCCTCCCGGCAGCTCTCCTGCCCTGCAGGATGCAACTTCTCCATAGCAACTGGTCAAACCTCCTTTTCCCGCGTAAATAGCACTCCTTATTTGGGTATCGACGCTCGTCATACGCAGACGGACGTCACAGCTGTATGCAAATCACGCTGATTGAGGAAAATCAGAAAATGGTGGCGGGAGAGACGCCCAGCGCGCATGCGCGTACGTTTCTACTACGGACATCAGGCTGAGGTCAAGCTAGCCACTGCAAGACCGGAAACTGTCGACATAACCTTTAAAATAAGAGCACTGTCGTCACTGTGCTCACGGCGCTTGCTTTATTTTGAAACTGCCAAGCGGAAGTGGCTTTTGTTATTCTCCCGTATTGGCGCTTCGGCGGGGAGAGTTATAGCTGATGGTCTGCAGCGGCATTGTTAACGTTAAATGAGAGACACTTGTTAAAATAAAAAGAGCTCTGCTTACCGCGTGTGACACAGGTGTGAGTGGCTCCGTGTTTCACTTTGGAACAAGGTAAGCGTGTTTGCTTGACTTTGTGTGCGCAGATAAAGTGTTTGTTTCCCGGCTCGGTGCCTGTTGGCGTGCGGTAAAGTTATCGGAGGATGGTGTTTGTGATTTCACATCTCCAGATATCTTTACCCGAGCCAGCTTTGTTCAGCAAAGTCCACCGCTGACCCAAAGTGCGGCGAGGCTCGGGGTTTGTCGCCAATGAAGCGTCGGTGATAGTTAACTTCACTTGTGCTTGTGCGTTCATAACGACTCGACGTCTGTCTGTCATTTTCTAGCAGGGTTATGTCAGCTAGTTGCACATTTACTTCAGGAAACAAGACTTCCAACTTTAATAGCCTGCTAAAAGCTAACTTTATTTTATTTTTCATACGGCGCACACGGTGCTCAGTCGACACTGAATAAAGTTTAAATGTTGCGTGAGCCTAAAATGCTTAAAGTTGTTAAACACACTTTAACGTTGAATAAAAGCGAGTAAAAGAGCTGCGAGTGAACGCGTGTGTGTGCAAAGATGGGTTCGACTTTGTTGTCGGGGTGGTGGGTGTGTTTCCTGCGTCAGCGCCCAGCCTCCTTCAGGGACACACGGCGTGTTTCAAACGCAACAATGGCGCCTGTTCGTGCTGGACATGTTTGATTTGACGCCGTGTGAGCGGGGGAAACGTCAAAGTGTCAGTGTCGTGTTTGCACCTGCGTCCATTGTCGGACACAAAGTGAGCTGCTGGTTTCTCTTCGCATTTCCGGTCACTATTAGTACATGCAGGTTGCAGTATTGCTCAACTCTTCTTTTTTTTTTCATGTGAAGTCCTTTTATTAGACATTAAAGTCCATCCATGGACTTTAACGTGTTGACATCATATTAAATATGTTTGTGTCTTATTGATTTAGACTCTAAAATTTAAGTTGTTCACTGTCCAGATGCTTCATTAAACCTGTTTATAGTGCACAGGCTTCCCTGACACCAGTCAAGTCAAGGAGAAGTTGCCCGCCGCTGTCCGATAATGGACGCAGGTGCAGGAGAGAGCCGCTTCCACGTTGTGATGTGAGGAAGAGTGGGCCTTTTTAAAAAAAAAACACGTTTGACTCAGCGCAGCAGTGTTAAGCACACGGTGACGATTTTTCACTTGACGTCTGATCTGCGGGTTATTCCTGCTCCATTGTCCGCCCGCAGATTCACGTCATTCATTCTCTGGGATGGACAGAGCAGCTGTGTGCGCATGCACAGACCCCCCCTCTGCACGCGGACACGGTGATAAATGTCTAAACTTCTCCGATCAGCTCCGGTGTTCCCGTTTTTCTGCTCACGTTCAGCTCGTTTTGCCGCTCTGACCCGCTGCGTGCAGCCGGCAGAGCATCACATGGCATCGGTCGGCATCACGCCTCCTCCCGCATCCTTTCCATCCTCCATCCTCCCGCCATGTGCCACGCGCTACAGGACCGATTACACAACCACCGCACCGGCGCAGCACGTGACGTTTTTACAAGTTACAACACCGCAAAACGAAGCCGTTTTCACCGATGACAGCTCTCACACCTTAACACGTCTATTGTTCATAAAGCATGTGTGTGTGTGTGAGAGAGGCTTCAGCTGCGGATGTCTGTCACCTCCGCTCAGCATCCACATGCGGCCACATGTCGAGCCTCCAGTTGCATCAGCACCACTGTTGCGTAAGAGGCAGTCAGCTCGTGCTGTTCTTCCTCCATGATGCTCAGACTGCAACCTGACCCATTCACCACACACACACACACACACAGAGACCGACCTCGTGCTCTCACCCCATGGCTGCAGGAGGGGGTCGTTTTAAATGTCAGATGATACACATGGTGCGCACAGACCCAGCTGCTTCCCTGTGGCCCCACACGAATGATGAGTGTGGTTTTCAAATGCGTTATGTTCAAACATAAAGCTGCAGTCTGCAGGTCTACAAGTCATGGTGGACAGTTTTCACTATTTTCCAGGCCAAATAAGTACAGTTATAATAAGAATAATAACTGTAAGGTGACTCTAATGAAAATAACTGTCCTGTTTTCATCTGATGATTCCATGCAACTTGCAGACATCTGAGTTAAAATGTGACTTTACACAAGGTTTTCTTTCAAGGGTCTGGAAATGGTAAAAACTAATATTGCAGCTCTGATTCAAGGATGTTTATCATCCAGTGTTTAATCGTTTGTCTGTTTCTCTGCCTGCGTTTCTGCAGATGTTTGGCTTCCACAGGCCGAAGATGTACCGCAGCAGGGACGGCTGCTGCATCTGCAGGGCCAAGTCCTCCAGCTCCCGCTTCACTGACAGCAAACGCTACGAGACCAACTTCAAGAGCTGCTTCGGGTGAGTCAGCGGCAACCGTCCACAGGTTTGGACGATTGACTCAGTGATCACAGAGGTCCAGTGTGACTCACCTCAGCTCTCTGCTGTTCTCTTACATGTACAAAACAGTGATGTCCTGTAATCTGCAGAGATTAAACTGTGAGGTGAAGGGGACAGGTGTGTGCAGGTTATTGTAGTATAATAGCAGCGCTGTGTGATTACAGCAGCAGCACAGCTCATGCAGTGTTCATTGTCTGAACATCCATGGATACATTAAACAGGAGCCAATAACAGGAGTGACAAAAAATCTGAGGACAGTGTCAGACTTTGAGTTCTACTGATTTTTCTGTATTTTCCAAAATTAACCACCTGTATTGTATCAGTAATTTGCTCATTCTATGCATGGTTCCCACAGGTCAATGAAATCCTTGAATGTATGTGAATTTTAAGCAAGAAAATGAAGGAGGTTTTTATAGTCATGCAAAGTGACTGAATTTATATATTTTGTGTAAGAAGAAGTTGAAGTTCTTTGAATCTTTTTTAACTTAATGTTAATAATCAGGCGACATTATCTGCATGTGTCTCTTACAGTTGTGTCATTGTTTAATGCTCCACCTGCCTCAGCAGTGCGATGGTCACATATGTGCATGAGCCACTGAATTCAAATGTTGCAGGTTAAACACGAGTCAAACATCTGGCACAAAAGCTAATGTTAAAAAAAAAACTGCCATTCTAAAAATCCTGAGTGTTGTAACGGTAATTAACCTTAATCCATGTCTCAAACTATTCTGTGTTGTGTCCTTGAATTTGATGGCCTGGAAAGTCTTTTAAATTTGATGTTTGAGGAGTTCTATAACACAGGCAGCTATGTTCAGGCACAAGTCCTGTTTTAATGTAATGCTGTTCCAACTCTGATTTTCTGACCTGCTGCTATTGGCTCAAGCAGGTTTCCATGCTCCATGGAATAATAATTTTTCAAAAACACAGGTACAAATTGCTTTACAGTAAAAAACTAAATCAAAATATGATTGTCAAAAACAAGATGAAATGCACAAACCAAATACAAGAAGACCATCAGTTAGAACAAAGTCCTGAGACAGAAACAGGTTTTGAAGAAGAGATTTAAGAAGACACTGAGTTGGAGTTAGATATAGATATGGTGCATGGACAGCAGAGCCCTGGTTGGTATCTCTTAAGAACCAAGACTTTGGAACCAGTCGTAGGTCCCTGGCAGAGGATCTAAAGCAGCACTCACAGGGAGTGAACAGATCACAGTTACCGGCAGGAGCCTGACCAGTGAAGGCTTTAAACAAACAGTAAAACATCACTTCAGCTGTCAGGTTGATGAGGTCACTTCCCTAAGTAGCAGTGTTTCGTATCAGCTGTCTCTAGGTGACTAGTCTCTTTATATGTGTGCTGCACTGGTCGAGTGTGGAGGAGATAAAAGCATGAGTGAACTTTTCTACATCTGTAAATGGGAGGAATGACCTGAGCCTGTTAAATGTCTCAGCTGGACAAAGCAGCATTGCACCGCTTTAGTCACTCTGAGTCAGAAATGACACCTACTACTGCTACGTCTACCCACTCGTTAACGTCAGTAAGCTTCATAAGGCATCCAGACCAGAGAGTGTTAGTACCGTAGTTTCTTCTTTCTTGTTTTAAGTCTTCTGCTCAGACTTTTTTTTCAGTTGCGTATCATCTGTGTATATATATCTCTGATGCAGTATGTCGATTCCTGTCCCTGCAGGTTGGGTGAGGTGCGTTGTGGGGACATCTGTAACGCCTGTGTCCTCCTGGTCAAGAGATGGAAGAAACTTCCAGCTGGATCCAAGAAGAACTGGAACCATGTAAGGACCCATTCAGCCTCATTCACCTGTAGTCCTCTTTCTGATGAGTGTCCGAACTTCCTGTAAGACCTTGTCTCCTGTGTGTTTTCAGGTAGTCGATGCAAAAGCTGGCTCGAGCATGAAGGCCACACTGATGACAAAGAAAATAAAGAAGAAGCTGAGGCCGAGCCAGATTAGTCGGGTACAGAGCGAGCTGAAGAGAAACAGTAAGTGTTACTATGGACCACTTTAGTATCAAATAATTAATCCATTATTAGAATTTTAACTTTTATTTAGTTCGGTAATCTTATTGAAGATGTATTTTACAACGGAGACATGAGTAGAGCAGGAGAAAATAAGAGATAAAACACACAAGCACATAAAAATCTAGTGTCAGAATAGTGTCAAATGAATAAATACATAAGTGTAAATATGAGTGGAGATTAAGATTGTACCTGTAGAGTACAGCCGACATGAAGAGAAATCACATCCACAAACATTAAGATGTTGCAATCGTCCAATAATTTGTCTGTTAAAGCTGTGGTTGCTGCAGCCACTTTGGCCAGGAAGCTATAGCTAAACAGTTAATTTTGTTCAGCACTTTTTCAGATCATCTCTCAATTTCACCACACATTCCTCACATATCTCCTCCACTCTTGTAGCTGTTGATCACTAAAGATGGTAGCTTGTACTCCAGCTCAACAAACAGCATCAGCTCACAGAAGCATCCTTTTTCTACAAACAGCAGCATGATGGGCTAATCTTCTCTGCCCTGGTAGCAGTGCATGCTAACACAGTTTTTTTTCCACTGTGTCTTTTTTGCCTGCCAACCTGCACGGTTAGCACATAAGTATTGTCCGTCACGAACACTGTTTGTTTGCAGCACATATTTCACCAGTAGATGGCAATGTGCATTGTTTCATATGAATCCCATAACATAATGTTTTTATGTTTTTATTTATTTATCATAATATCCACATTGTAGATGAACACTGACGACATCTAAACTATGAAAAAATTAATTACGTGAGAAACAAAAAGTCTAAAAAATTCATGTTTTATATTAGATTCTACCAGGGTTTCCGCGGAGTCATAAAAAGTCATAAAACGTCATAAATTTCATAACGAGAATTTTAGGCCATAAAAGGTCATAAAAACATTCGGATTTTTCATTCAAGGTCATAAATTACACGTCTTAAATTTATCTGCTTTATCTGCTTTGGTAGACTACTAAAACTACGAAGAAAATACGCTGCGAAGCATTTCAGCCAATCAAAAACATTTTCGTATGCAGATCGCT
>NC_040030.1:5352032-5421528 GCF_000972845.2 Larimichthys crocea | reverse complement strand
TTATCCTGACAATTTCGCCTGTAGTTCTATCTGAGGAAATCTGGCTGGTAACATCATATTCCAGAACTACAAGGTCCTTAATGCGGCAGTGCATCGTAACAGACGTCAGTCGTCGTAAGGACTTTCGCATAACTCGCGCGCGAGAAGAGCCCTACTTCATGTTCTCTGGTGGCAAACGGTTATCGGTCTCCCTACCTCATCGCATTATGTAGGTCGTGGGTCTGATTAATTGACTTTGAACAATGGGAAAGTGTACGTTTAACTTGGCATGGCCGACGATGATGAGTGAAGAGTGGCTAAAGCCCGTCGCGAACAACAAATACCAAGCATTTTGCACCCTCTGTAAGAAGACGTTGGAGCTCGCCAGTTTAGGCTTAAAAGCCTGCTTCACCGCGAAATCGGAGCGGCATCATTCTATACGGAAAAGGCTTCAGCGGTGTACAAAGCATCCTCAGCTGTTTTGTGTCTCCTATCCTCCTGGTTCAAGCTCAATATTAATTTGATATTACATTTGTTTGATGTACAATTTGAAAATATACAATTTGTTGCTGTCAATAAAAAAACTTGTTGCTGTAAATAAAAAAAACTAGAAAGGAATTTTAATGACTAATGTTTTTTTATTAGTTCTGTTGTAGGCATAAATTTAAATCAAAATGGTCATAAAGGTCTTAAAAAGTCATAAATTTGACTGACTAAACCTGCAGACACCCTGGTTCTACAAAATGTGATGGTGCCCCTGAGCTAAACCAGATGGGATGGCATGTCCCTCGCAGAATGTTGTGGTAGCCATTGTGGTTAGTGTGCTGTGAATATAGTGAAGACAGAAAAGAAACCTCCACACCATTACGCCTCTATGCTTCACAGTGGGAACCACACATGTAGATACCATGCGTTGACCTTCTCTACGTCTCACAAAGACCCAACAGTAGGACTGTTTGTGTGGGTTAATGGGCCGGTAACTGAATGTCGTCCATGTTGTACAGTAGTTGAATAGAGATGTTACTGTTTGACAACACTGCCTCTGAAACAACACCACAACCACCACTCATTAAGAAGGCAAAAAAAACTCCTTGACCTCACTGTCTCCAGTGTAAATCTACAATGTAGTGTTAAAGAAAAAAAAAAAAAAAAAAAAAAAAAAGCCTTTAATGAGAATGTGTCCAGCCCCACAGCGTCGTAACATCAGAAACTCAACATTATTTAAGTGTTTATCTGCACGTATAACTTATCCCTCTCTTTTATTTAGGCTACATCATACAGTCAACACAATGTACCTGTGTTGGTGTTCCTGCAGCTGAATAACCTTATGTTCTGACATATGTCTGTTGTTCTTCTCAGTCAGTCAGAGGTTTTCTGTAACTTTACTGATCTTTGTTTATCATCTTAGAAAGTCGACAATGTCAGGCCCATGTTAAACTGTCAGGGCGAGCTCACACAGCCACAAGATAACACATAAATAACACAAAAAAAATTACGTTTCTCCCAAAAGGGTCCAAAAGTTTGCACTATAGATTGATAGTATTTGTATGGTTGCCCTTGTCCATGCACAAAGAATAAAAACAGCCAAACAATTAGAAAAACTTTTTAAGAAACAGACTCATTGTGTACAGTACAGTGTTAATTAATGTTTTCGTTTCTCTCTCGGGAAGTTTTGTGATCAGTGTTTTCTGTGTCCTTCTCAGACTCTGACGCTCCAGCAACCACCTCCAGTGTGTCTCGCCCGCTCAGTCACCCAGCTACAGCAACCAGTCAGACGACGGCTCCGACACAGAGCTCTCACCGGGCCCCGCCCCTCATCAGGCCTTCTCCTTCCTGGACCTGACCTATTGGAAAAGGTAACAGAGTCCTCCACCACACCCCAACTAAAGTGTGAAATCATCCATCCGAACATCCAACCACTTGTGACCCATGTTCCAGCGAGCTGCAGCTGTTGTTTTTCTTTTATATTAGAATGATATATTATCTAACTAGGTCATCTAGTTGTATGGTTTATTTCTTTCAGTTAGCTTTCTCTCTTTCTATTCACATTTCTTTTCCTCCTTTTTTTTTATTCATGTTTTTAGAATCTTCAGTTGTGAGCAGATCACACAAGCTGCCTCTTATTTTTTATTTATTTTGCCTTTTAAATTCACATGTAATAAGGAGAGAGGCACCGGCTGAAATGAGCTCAGGCTGAACGCCCAGCTTTGATAAATACACTAGCGTGTGTGTGTCATATTTGTGCCTCAGAAACTGGAACAGGAGTCTAAAGTGGCGCTCGGTTCGCCTGGTGATTATTTACCTGTGCGGAGCTGCAGCCACCGCGAGCTTCTGCTAAACCCACGAGCAGTGTGTGATTCACTGAGCTTTGACCCCAGTCATCCAGAGGACAAACATAATCTGTGACATTACTTCATATATAAATAAGATATTATATGGCTGCTCATGAGTGCTGCTATCTCCTGTGTCCTTGTGTAGGTGGCATCAGGAGGTTATATGGTTAATTACTGCATACTGATATTGTGATGTCGCCCCACAGGAGAGAATTAAAAATAGAATAAATCATTTTTTGATTTAACTATAACCTTCATCTGAAGTTTAAATGACAGTTATGTATTTTGTATTATTATTTGTAAAATGTATTTAGCTTGCTGACTGCTTTATTTCCTTTTTAGTCACTTGCACATTGTCTACGTCGCTTCCATTTACTGTGTGTGTCAGTGTGTGAGTTTCAGACAATCTTGACCTGATTCTACCGGGTGGGAATTAAAAATAAAAACGGAGCGGTTGATACAATTTCACATCCAAGAATGTCTGTTGTACTCCTCCTCTGGAATTCCTCTCCTCTCCTCTCCTTCTTCCTCTTCTCTTCATTCACTCCCTGAGCTGACAGGTAGAGGGAGGAGGGAACACCAGAAGCCGACCTGGATTATTGGCTGAAATGACCTGAACTTAATATTATATATTGTGTGTCATTGTGTCTACTTTGAGTAGTCTTAAATTATCCAAATTTAGTTTTTTTTTTCCCCACGCTAACACACGACAGATGACCTCCATGTGTTGATGTAGCTTATGATGGTAACGTCAGTGTTCTTGTGTCGTATGTGGCAACTCGTGCTGACAAGAAGTGTGTTGGTGTTTTCAGACAGAAGGTATATGCTGTGGGATTGTGTACAAGGACGCTACGGAGAGAGGTATCATCCATCCCCACCTGTACAACCTGCTGTCAGAGGAAGCCCAACCTGCACCAGCCGCACGGGTGAGCACATAAGTATTGTCCGTCACGAACACTGTTTGTTTGCAGCACATATTTCACCAGTAGATGGCAATGTGCATTGTTTCATATGAATCCCATAATATAATGTTTTTATGTTTTTTTTTTTTTTACTTATCATAATATCCACATTGTAGATGAACACTGACGACATCCAAACTATGAAAAAATGAATTACGTGAGAAACAAAAAGTCTAAAAAAATCATATGTTTTATATTAGATTCTACAAAATAGTGATGGTCCCCTGAGCTCAAACCAGATGGGATGGCATGTCCCTGCAGAATGTTGTGGTAGCCATGTTGGTTAAGTGTGCTGTGAATATAGTGAAGACAGAAAAGAACCTCCACACCATTACGCCTCCTATGCTTCACAGTGGGAACCACACATGTAGATACCATGCGTTGACCTTCTCTACGTCTCACAAAGACACAACAGTAGGAACTGTTTGTGTGAGGTTAATGGGCCGGTAACTGTAATGTCGTCCATGTTGTACAGTAGTTGAATAGAGATGTTACTGTTTGACAACACTGCCTCTGAACAACACCACCAACCACCACTCATTAAGAAGGCAAAAAAAAACTCCTTGACCTCACTGTCTCCAGTGTAAATCTACAATGTAGGTTTAAAGAAAAAAAACCTAAATAAATAAAAAAGCCTTTAATGAGAATGTGTCCAGCCCCACAGCGTCGGAACATCAGAAAACTCAACATTATTTTAAGTGTTTATCTGCACGTCATAACTTATCCCTCTCTTTTATTTAGAGCTACATCATACAAGTCAACACAATGTACATCGTGTTGGTGTTCCTGCAGCTGAAATAACCTTAATGTTCTGACAATATGTACTGTTGTATCTTCTCAGTCAGTCAGAGGTTATCTGTAACTTTACTGATCTTATGTTTATCATCTTAGAAAGTCGAGCAATGTCAGGCACATGTTAAACCGTCAGGGTGAGCTCACACAGCCACATCAGATAACACAAAAATAACACAAAAAAATTCAGACATTTCTCCCAAATGGGCCCAAAAGATTTGCACTATAGATTGATAGTATTTGTACAGTTGACCTTGTCCATGCACAAAGAATAAAAACAGCCAAACAATTAGAAAAACTAAAAAACAGACTCATTGTGTACAGTACAGTGTTAATTAATGTTTTCGTGTCTCTCTCGGGAAGTGTTGTGATCAGTGTTTCTGTGTCCTTCTCAGACTCTGACGCTCACAGCACCACCTCCAGTGTCTCGCCCGCTCAGTCACCCAGCTACAGCAACCAGTCAGACGACGGCTCCGACACAGAGCTCTCACCGGGCCCTGCCCCTCATCAGGCCTTCTCCTTCCTGGACCTGACCTACTGGAAAAGGTAACAGAGTCCTCCACACACCCCAACTAAAGTGTGAAATCATCCATCCGAACATCCAACCACTTGTGACCATGATTCCAGCGAGCTGCAGCTGTTTGTTTTTCTTTTATATTAGAATGATATATTATCTAACTAGGTCATCTAGTTGTATGAGTTTATTTCTTTCAGTTAGCTCTTCTCTCTTTCTATTTCACATTTCTTTTCCTCCTTTTTTTTATTCATGATTTTTAGAATCTTCAGTTGTGAGCAGATCACACAAGCTGCCTCTTATTTATTTATTTGCCTTTTAAATTCACATGTAATAAGGAGAGAGGCACCGGCTGAAATGAGCTCAGGCTGAACGCCCAGCTTTGATAAATACACTACGTGTGTGTGTCATATTTGTGCCTCAGAAACTGGAACAGGAGTCTAAATGTGGCGCTCGGTGACGCCTGGTGATTATTTACCTGTGCGGAGCTGCAGCCACCGCGAGCTTCTGCTAACACACGAGCAGTGTGTGATTCACTGAGCTTTGACCCCCGTCATCCAGAGGACAAACATAATCTGTGACATTGCTTCATAATAAATAAGAATATTATATGGCTGCTCATGAGTGCTGCTATCTCCTGTGTCCTTGTGTAGGTGGCATCAGGAGTGTTATATGGTTAATTACTGCATACTGATATTGTGATGTCGCCCATCACAGGAGAGAATTAAAAATAGAATAAATCATTTTTTGATTTAACTATAACCTTCATCTGAAGTTTAAATGAACAGTTTATGTATTTTGTATTATTATTTGTAAAATGTATTTAGCTTGCTGACTGCTTTATTTCCTTTTTAAGTCATTGCACATTGTCTACGCTAGCTTCCATTTACTGTGTGTGTCAGTGTGTGAGTTTCAGACATCTTGACCTGATTCTACCGGGGTGGAATTAAAAATAAAAACGGAGCGGTTGATACAATTTACACTCCAAGAATGTCTGTTGTACTCCTCCTCTGGGAATTTCCTCTCCTCTTCCCTTCCTTCCTCTCTCCTTCATTCACTCCCTGAGCTGACAGGTAGAGGGAGGAGGGAACACCAGAAGCCGACCTGGATTATTGGCTGAAATGACCTGAACTTAATATTATATATTGTGTGTCATGTGATCTACTTTGAGTAGTCTTAAATTATCCAAATTTAGTTTTTTTCCCACGCTAACACACGACAGAAATGACCTCCATGTGTTGATGTAGCTTATGATGGTAACGTCAGTGTTCTTGTGTCGTATGTTGTGCAACCTCGTGCTGACAGAAGTGTGTTGGATGTTTCAGACAGAAGGTATGCTGTGGGATTGTGTACAAAGGACGCTACGGAGAGGTCATCATCCATCCCCACCTGTACAAGCCCTGCTGTCAGAGGAAGCCAAACCTGCACCAGCCGCAGGGTGATGGTGGAGAGATGGAAGAGCAGGCAACAGGAAAGGACGCTGTGAGCGAGTCCCCACCCCCCATGCCTGAACAAGGGGAGGTGGTGGAGGAGAAAGAGCAGCTGGATGAAGGATCGCGGTGATGGCAGCAGTTCAGTCTCCCTCCATGGACAGACGAGCCGATGTATGACACCAAACACAGTAACACAAACAGTCCAAACCAAACCTCACAGAAGTTTTTGCTGCTGCTGCAACTCTTCCAGACTGACCAGATCCTCAGACTCTGTTTTCAGTGTCTTGGCTTGCTCTGAGAGTCAGTCTTTTTGTAAATACTTTCTTTAGCTCTCGATCTGAAATGCTGGATCAAGATCGAGTGCTGCCTAGAAACCTGGAGACCTCTGGAATTCACCTTACTCTAAAGATTGGAGCCATAACTTGTCTTAACATCTTCGCCTTTCCTTCTCACCACTCAACAAGATGCTCTCTATTTATTCTTTCTTCTTCATTCTGTCGGATAGGATTTTTTTTTTTTTTTTTTTTGTGTTTCCAAAACGTCTTTTCTAGTTACCCAGGTTGTTCACAAAACCAGTCTGTGTTACGTGTTAGAAGCACAGGTAAGAGACCTTAAAAGATATTCACATCATCTATGTGAAAACCAGTCAGCCACAAGCCACTTTTTTTCAGACAAATGATGTTTGTTTAAACTCTCCCTGTGCAGTCTGATACTAAACCAGGTTGTAGAATCAATGTTGTTCTATTGATTTGTAACACACCAACATAATTATTATATTAAGGTTATATTTCAGAGACTCAGCAAAGAGCCTTATCCCGCATTTCTAAGTTTTCTATTTCTGGAGGTGAATCCAAAGTGTTCGGTCTGGTGGTATTATTCTGTGGCTGCACAGCTCACCAGTTTTCTCAAACAGACCAGACAGGAAGGAGAGGGCAGTTTACTGTCTGTCAGATGGATGGTGAATACTAGGAACAGTCTGTTACACTTAATATACACTGAAGTTTGAATTTGAACAGTTAAGTATTCAATATTTTACAATGTTGTAACAGTTAAAGTTCACCAGACTCTGGCACATGACTCCTCCATTTCAGCTAATGTGACGTTTCCTCCGTCCTTTAGATCCTCAAGAGATTCATAGTCCACACTGAAGCTCTGTATGTTTCATATTTCATTTATTAAGACAGAGAAACGTATTGTGTTGTTAATTTGACAGAATGTCTCAGCAGTAAAAATATATTGGACTAATATAAAATACATTTTAATGCTGATACTGGAAGTGGAGTAATAATTGATGCATCTTAACCAAAAAGTCACAAAGTTTCCTTGTTCCACGGTGCTTGTGTCCGTGTTCAGTCTGTAAATAATGAAGAAATCTATATATCATTTGGAATCATTGTTGTAACAGTGGATAGGTTGATGGTGTACATACATACGAAGCACAAACCGACGTTCAGGGAGGCGTCGGGCTCTCAGCACCAGTCCACATGCAGTTGTTCTTTGAACCATTATAAGCTAAACCAAGCCTCAGGAAGAGTGTGGCACTTCCTGCACTGCTGTCGCCACCTTTCAACAGCTTTTCTTGTCACGTGGGAATGACGGGCTTTGGAGCTATTTATATTCCAATGATAAACTAAAATGAGCCCCTTTTTTTCACAGACCAGGAAAGCTGTATGGATTTGCCCGTTCATTATTAATGGTTTGTTTTTTCGAGGTCTTCAGAGGAATGTTTCAAGTTCTGCAGCCGTCCGCAGAACTCTCTTTACTCAACGTTCGAGTATTTTGCATGAACTTTCCAAACACCTGCCTTGTTGATGTGATGTTGTACACCTCGAGTATATATTTTTGTATAGAAATGACAGATTTGATGTCCTCCTCTTGAACCATGGCGCATAACTTTATTAATTACAAAACTTTCAAGTGGCTCTGCATCTCACTGGTGTGCCCAATCAGATTTCAGGGATACTGGACACACCTTAACATTTCAAGAGATTCTTGGGTTTTTGTTTTTTACTATGCCAAAAAGGTATACAGGTGTGCAGCTTTCTGAATTATAATATTTCAGACACATACTTACTGTTGGAGTACAGATGCTGAACCTTGGACATGTTCAATTTAAAAGCTGTCGTGACCTCCACGGTTTCCTAGCTGGCTTCATATGTGGGCTAGATTTGTCTAAAAAATTCTTTATTTATTAAGTTATCCTTTAAAATATTTTATTTTCACTACACTGAAATGATGTCATGAAAACATTTCAGGATGTTTGTACAATGCTGCCATATAGACTGACCACAGTTGATACGATTGTATTAAATCTTCCTTCTTGTATTTAACAACTCTAGCTTAGAGATTCTTGTACTCGTTATATTTTGGGTGGAGATCCAACATGGATGGTTTTTTTTTTTTTCTGTTTGTCTTTAGTTCCATGAGCATGTGATGTAGGTCTGCACTTAATCTAGATCAGATATTTTAGTAGTCTCTCTGTCTTCGTGTTATTTTGCAGAGAGATGCACTACTGTTCATTTCCTAAATGCAAAGTTTGTATTTTTATACACACTTGTAGTTTCTACTTGTTCAATAAATGTCATTCGTCATGTTCCACTGTTGTCTTATGTTTCATATCAGATATTTAAATGTTGATTATGGTTAGAATAAAAACACATTTTCTGGAACACAAAAATTCTTTACAAAATTGTTCTATTTCACAGTAAGTTTGGTTAGTTTTCTTTAGTTTTACGGTTTAGGTTGCTGATGTTTGTTTCACAGATTATCAGAAATAATATTACTAGAACAACAGGCAAATGATTGAAACAAAAAAAGATAATTTTACTGGTTTCAGGAGTGAACATTAGATGTGACAGACTGAAAACTCACAATGTCCAAAAAGGGTATGTGCAGACAGTCCACCAGGACTCAGGTGAAACCAACCAAAGTGATGACGTGGTCAAACACTGGAATTCATGTTGACCTTGAGGTGATTAAAAATGTGTCCAAGAAATTGGTTTTCAGGTAACTGCCTGAAAAAAATGTGGTTCAATCAGCTGTACTTTGTGTTTAGTGCCAAAGAGCTAATATTAGTGTTAGTGTATTAGAGAAATTGCTGAAATCAAAGGTCAATGGTGATGTCAGGAAGGAAGAAAGTTTTCAGAAGCCTCTGATGTCTTATGCTGTATTATTTATTGACGCTTGGCCAAGGAGAATTAGAGACACTCTCTAAGTACATCAGAAGTGCCTGAGTCGGTCTCGCATTCTGCCGAACTCATGCTGGTGGATAAACGTTAAACCCCAAGATAACACCACAAATATTATATGCCCCAAATTAGCCAAAAAGAATGTTTTTACTCATGGAGGTGTTATTGTCAGCATATTCTAGTCTGGAGACAGATGTCTGTTTACACAGATTGGAACTTCAACGGCAAGCTATCTATTCTGACTAGGGAGATAGACTGGCACCTACTGTTCCCAGTCAAAGCCAAACAGCTACTACTGCCGAGGTCCTCAAGGCCCACACGTGACCTCGTGTAACCTAAGGATAGAAAATTCCATAACAATTAGCATGATGACATGCTGAGCTAAGATAACAAACATGGTAAATACTATACCTGCTACACATCGCCATTTTTGCATTGTCATTGTAAACATGTAAGCATGCTGATGTTGTAGCTACACCCTCACAGAGCCAACAGTGTGACTGTAGACTCTTGTTTACAAATGTTCTATACTATAAGAGTCAGTCAGTTGAAAGTTTTTCTGCTGATGTCCTGATGAAGACCACGTTCAAACATCTTGCCTCTCTCATTCTGTGTGCTGAGCCGTGTGTAAAGATTTAAACAGAGCTTTATTTTCTCTGGACTGAAATAGGCAGCAGTGAATTACTTTTGCTTTCACTGAGTGTGACGCTGAGTGACTGATCCAGTTCTTCCAGTGTCGCTTTGTTGCTTCCCATCACTGCACTCACTGATGCGTTACATGAAAATACATTCTTCAACAGGTTTACAGTGACATGATCATGCCAGGATTAAATCTCATATATCAAATATCTGTTTGTGTTATTCTTGATTTTCCTGTCATTTGTTCCCTTGAGGCCTGACACACATTCACATTCTGCAGCAGTTTCAGCGTCAGTCTGTTGAGTTTTCCCTTCATGTGTATCTTTAATGCAGAAATTAAACTGACACGAAAACAAAAATGTTTGTATTTGTTTGTTTTATTTCAATACATAATATCAGTGATACATTATGAATATGTATTTTGAATATCTTAAAACAAACACTTCTTTTGTGTGAACTATATTCACATGACACTATTACAAACATCGACATTAGAACAGAATAATAAGCTAGTATATGGAAAGTTGTATTGCAGCAGTATGTTACATTAAAGAAACTTGCAATGAGATATGAAGTACATGGTGAAATGAAATTATACGTTATTATATTATTGATAGTCTTTCATAAAGCATCTTCGATGTGAATATCAAAGTCTAAACTGTGTAACTGACAGGCGTGATGACCAGGGGGGCAGAGTTTTTACCCCCCTCATTCATACAGGGACCAAAAAACGGATAGAGTTTGTCAGTGAAGTTACAGCCAGTGAAGGAGTAGATGAGAGCTGCTGTATCTACGTCATAAAAGGAGACCTGACCCTCCTCGTAGTCCACAAAGACCCCCACCTTCTGTGGCCTCGACTTCAGAGAGAGAGGCACACCAGGCTCATCAAGAGCTTTGTACCCATGTCCGTTCTTCAGCCATATAACCCAAAGGCCTGTCAGGGGGCTCGCTGCGATATATCCCTTCCTGTTGATGGACTCTCTGGCCACTCCTAAATCCCACTTCGTCTTCCCTTTAACCTCAACTTCATAATAAAATCTGCCTGAAGAGAAACCCTGCTTTGCTAAGACACAGGGACTGGAGGAAAACCTCTTTGGGTTCTCAGGCAGATTCTTCTTTGCATCGCCACAACTAACTTGTTTCTCATTTTTAGACAGGACAAGAGCTGGGTGCGCTGTATCAGGATCCAGAGTCACATCCACTGCATACTGCTGGACCCTCTTCAGCTCAGTATCAGCACACAACTCCTTCATCTGTTTACTGAGTGTCTCCTCCAGCTGAGCCACAGCACTCCTCAAAGTCCCCTCATATGATGAGTGAACTCTGACCTCCGTCCAGTCTTTGGTAGGTGGAGCAGTGTTCAGGGATGGGAAGCTTTGGAGGAACTGGAGGTGGTCTTTCGTGCGTGAGAGCTGCTCCACTTGAACTTTTCTCTTCATCAGCTCCGATATTTCCTCTTCCAGCTCTTTGACAAAGCCTTCAGCCCGTTTCTCTGTTGTTTTCTGCTTCTCTTGGATTGTGTCAGTGAGCTGAACCAGACCTCTCTGAACAGACTGGATCAGAGCAGTGAAGATCTCCACACCCTCTGCAGTCTCTCTGTTCGCATCTTCCCGACTGAGCTCGGCTGATTGCTTAATCTGCTGAATCTTCAGCCGTCGTTCCAGGATCATCTGTTCAATCTCATCGTCATCTCTCTCCAGCATCGCCTTCTTTTGCTCATATTCTTTTTTCAGAGGAGAAAAATGATGTCTCTTGTGATCTGTCCCAATGCACAAATGGCACAAATACATCTGGTCAGTCTTGCAGTACAGCTCAAGAGGCCTATCATGCTTCTTACACATTCTGTCTTCCAGGTTCTTTAAAGGATTGATCAGCTCGTGTCTTTTCAGGCCTGGGATCCTGTGATGAGGCTCCAGGTGAATCTCACAATATGATGCCAGACACACGAGGCAGGACTTCAGAGCCTTCAGTTTGGTTCCGGTGCAAGCGTCGCAGGGAACATCTCCATCTTTGGCTCGTTTTTGCTCTACACTTCTGGCTTTTTCTTGAGCTGACTGTCTGAACTGATCAGCCATCTCAGATAAGACCAGGTTCACACACAGCGCAGGTGTTCTGATGAACATCTCTTTGCACAAGGGACACTCATGTTTATGTACATTTATGTCCCAGTATTGTGTGATGCATTTCTTGCAGAAGTTGTGTCCACATGGTATGGTGACTGGGCGAATGAACACATCCAGACAGATGGAACATAGAAACTGCTCTTCAGAGAGGAGACTGCTGGCAGCTGCCATCTTTTATCTAGATATGAGAGCAAATATTAAATTGTTAAATAACAAAAGTATTTATATAATAATATCAGAACATTTGGTTACTCTGAATCATATTGTGATTGAAGTCTTTGTACCAGTGACAACAACTGAACTGCTAGTCCTCCCAGCCAAACCTACTATACACCATTACACCAGCATCAGAACTGACTCCCTCTGTCTTTCCCCCACCAGGGTGGTGAGAAACTTAGGCATTATGATTGATGACCAACTAACCTTTGCACTTTACGACATCAGGAAAATCAGGCCTTAACTAACTTAACATGCTACTCAACTCCTGACACAGTCATCTCAAGACTAGATTACTGTAATGCCCTCCTGACGGCCTCCCAGCCTGCACAGTGAAACGCCTTCAGATGATCTGGAACGCACTACCAGTTCCTATTAGATCAGGTGTGTCCCTCTCTACCTTTAAAAAACTCCAGCTCTTCAGAGAGGACCTCCTCTCCAATTCTACCAACAACTGGACACAATAAAATGCTTTCTTATCACACTGTACCTTGATTGTTTCCTTCTCTGTAAGTTGCTTTGGATAAAAAGTCAGCTAAATGACTAAATGTAAATATAAACACAAAATGAAACATAAACATCCTTCATACGGCTACAATATAAGTTCACTCGGTTGGTTTAAACAGTCAATATTGTGTACTGTACTCACCAGTGAATCTTGAAATCCAGAATGCTCTGATGAGATCAGTTTAATGTTTCATCGCAGACTAAATTCTCTTTACTGTGACTCTTATTTTCAGTTTCACCTGGGGAATGTCATGTTGTCATATTTCCAGTTATGCTCCACCTCTTACTGCAAGTCAACAACTGCTGTTTTTATTAACGCTTTCCTGTTTAGACATAGTTATAAACACACACAGCTTTACCAAAAAATCAATTGTCTTCAAGTGATCTAACTTGAGTCACAGTCGGTGTCATCTTCAACCAACACCAACGTTTGAGTCAGTGTCAGTTGAAGCTAGGGACTGCAACTGAAAATACATTTCTGGCAGAGAAGATGGAGGTTCAAGCTGCAGCTTTGTGCTAGATTCAGATTCTGCAGGTGGTGGCAGTGCCAGCAGGTCGGTGGTGCAGACTGTTGGTGGAGGTCTGGTCTACAGCTTTCTGTTAGAAGTTGTCAGTGAAGGAAGTCCTTCCAGTGACTGTGTGCCAGTGTCTGGAAGTAGTCACTGTGGGTGTAGTTCTGGATTGCAGCTTTCTGACACAAATGTTTTGGTAGAGGTGGAGGCTGCAGGTTGCTGTCACAAAGTATGTGTGGAGGGCAGGGCTGCAACTTGCTGTCAGAACTTGCAGGTATTGAGGCAGTATTTCCATAACCAGAACATTCAGGTGGAGATGAAGGCTGTACGTTGCTGACAGAAATTGTGGATGGAGGGTGGAGCTGCAACCAAATGCTACATTCTGCATGTGGAGGCAGCGGCTAAAGGGTCTGGCAGGACTGTAGGTGGAGGTCAAGCTGGAACTTTGAACCAAAACCTGGTCGTCTTGGTAGGTAAGACTCACTTGTCAAGGAGGGGGATATGCAGCAGTGGGTTGCAACCATACAGCTGGGGGCTGTATGGTTGGAGGTCTGAGCTGCAGCTTTCTACCAGGACCTTCAGGTGGATGCAGTAGCATGTTGAACCGAGATCTTTCTACAGTAGCCCAGAATGGACAAACAAATGCAGGCTCTAATGGCCACCATAGTTTGAGGTGAGGAGATGCAATCTTACAACAATATATCACTAAATCCCACACACTGGACCTTTAAGTGAACGATCCACTCATCTGTTCCAGGAACCTGAAGAGCTACAGGTTCACTGTGTGTCTGCTTTATTGAATTACATGTTGGTACACTAATCACTGCAGGATGACCTCATCCTGTGGCCTTTGTTTTACAGTGGGGGAATGTAACTAAGTACATTACTCAAATACTGAACAAAGTACTTTGTGTAATTCTGTCTTATGCTACATCTCAGAGAAAATATTGATCCTTTTACTTCACTACATTTGTCCTAGCTTTAGTTACTCTCAGCTTTAGTTACTTTTCACGTTTCAGATAAAAACATTTCAAACCCTTCCTGTCCAGTGAAAACCATGTATCTCCAATCTGTGTTTAATGTTTACGATGAACTGAAGGATGGCGTGTTCCTCTATGTGTTGAGAAAACTCTCCTTCTTCAGCTAAATAAACTCTTTAATAACCTTCTCTTATAATCTTGAAACGTCGTCATCACAAAGCTGAAAACAGACAAACGTGATTTTATAGACCATGATGCATTGCTGTAAATCAAACAAGCCAACAGTGTATAAAGTAGTCCAAATGAGCTCGACCATAAACATGCACAGCAGTAAAATGAAACATGAATGCAGCAGGAATATGAATCCAAAATAACAGACTTTCTTTTCATACTTTACATTTGCTGTTAATACTTATATACTTTTTCCTCAGTAACGTTTGGAGCACCAGAGTTTCACAGTGTAATATTCAGAAGGTCACTCTCCCTTTAACAACTTTGGCCCATATTTGGTGAAGCTACGCTCCTTCAGGATGTTGTAGCAGTCCTCCACCACCTGAGGGTGCAGCAGGACAAAACAGTGTCAGGGGAGGAATCAGAAGCAGACTCTAAACAGAAGGTTTACTGACTGTGTGTTCTTTTGTGAGCATGTCAGCATCCATAAAGAGCACACGTACACAGGTGGATGTCTGATGAGTGGACCCTGAGTGGGAGCTGATGTGTCCCTGCCTCATGTATGGGCAGACAAGAAAAGACCGGACCTTTAACCCTTCATGCCAAATGTATTTATGCGTAAACATGATATGATATATTGATATATGATGTTGTTGTTGTTAGTTGTTGATCATATTTTGGCCACAAACATTTGAATGAACTCTCTGAAGATGTTCCATGACTGAACCAGCACAGATTGTACCTTTAAGAGGAGACACTGCAGATGAACAGAGTCAAACCTTCAGCTGATTATTTACAGTAAGACAAATATTTTTTCAAGTTTTCTTAAATGTTATATTTTAATATGCAATTAAGACATTATGTCATTAAAAATGTACTAATTTGCAGACATTTGCAGAACAGATTGCATATCTTGCACGCTTAAATATTCTGCATACAGTCATCTTTTGCACACTGCTTGCACATTCCTGCACAAACTGTACAGCTCTTTTCATAAAAAAAACAAAAAACAAATATTGTACATGTATTTACATCTTTTAGCACCAAAACACCAAGACAAGTTTCTTGTGACAACCTACTTGGCGATGATAAATCAGACCATTAATGATATCTGAACAAACTTCTCTGTAAAAACCTTCAGAACATAGACAGTTGTGTCTTTGCTGCTGAAGTTTTTTTTTAAAACTATAAAGCATTAAATAAGGCATACAGCATTTTAAAAGATATTAGATTGTAAATTTCAGACATTCTGACACACTACAGGTGATCAGGGTCCAAATTAGAACTCCTTGACTCATTCATATCATCATGAAACTTCACCGGATGATTCCTGACATTAATGACAAGTTTTTGTTTTTATTTTAAAACATGCAAATGAGGTATTATCTAATGTAACTTTAAATCTGCAGACACAAACAGACAGTGAAGTTACACAAAGAGAAATGTAGTTATTTTATATTCTTTTCATTAGTCTGACATGAAGACATGCCATGTCAGTAAAGCATGACAAACATGTTGATGCTGATTGTTGTCTGGCTCCTGGCTTCATTCACACAGTGTGTGTGTGTGTGTGTGTGTGTGTGTGTGTGTGTGTGTGTCTTCTATAGTAACACAGTTCACATGAAATCACAGTGTGTGTGTGCGCGCACCGTGACAGGTGCCAGCACCGGATGTGGTTAGGGTGGATTGGTTGAGGGTGTGTGTGTGCGCGTATCTGTGTGTGGCTGCAGGGTATATAAAGGTATGAGCTGACACCGGCGTGGCCTCTATGAGCTAAACATCACGGTTGGAATTTAAAGGGGGTCTCTCAGTTTCGGGGGTTTTCGGACGTCCAGCTGGTCTCAGGAGCGGACTGAACGCGCACGAGGTGGGTCAGCTGTTTTTAATCAAACGATGACGCGTGGGATTATTAAACTTGAAATCACACACATGTGAAGCGATAAAGTTTCGATTGTGTCAAAGGAAACGAACATTTGCAGCAAACTTTGGGTGGATTTAATCGCCTGCGTGACATCGGGACTTGATTGCGGCGTGATTATGGATCCGGATCAGTCTCGTGCCATTCTGTCCCCCCTAACTTCCCATCTTGCTGATATCCATCCACAGCTTAGACCTGAGCAGAGTTCGGACTCGGATGCATCACATGCGTGGAGAGATGTTTGATACCGGGTCCATGTTGTCGCCTGGTGTTTGTGCGTGATTCATCCAGAGAGCACGCCGCTATAAATGCAGTGTCACGGGGTTGGCGGCTGCCCAAGCTGGGCTCAGTCCATCTCCATCTCTATTGAAACACTCTGCTTGGTACCGGCAGCATCTCTGTTGCAGCAGCTGCATGGCACACACACATACTACAGCTTTTGCTTTTTTAACTCAAACATGTCCCTCTTCTTCCAGTGTGGAGCTCAACATGGTGCAGCTGTCTCCATCCCCTACCCTGGATTTCACCACTCCACCTGAGTGCTCAGAGGAAGGACAGGACGAGCTGGTGATGGCCGGTAGCCCTAAAGTGGGCTCGCCCGGTGGTCTGAGTGCTCTGCAGCTCAGCCTGGAGGCCTCCACAGCCTACCAGGGCTACGACACCTACATAGAGGACGGGCTCATCTGCCTTAAACACAAAGTCCGCAACTTGGAGAAAAAGAAGGTAGGATGACTGAAAGGTTTTTAAAAAGGTGGACAGGTGGATGCAGGAAACTGGATTTTGTGACATGTCTTCTGTGCCCACAGCTGAAACTTGAAGACTACAAGAAGAGGCTGAAGCAGGGCGAGGCACTGAACAAAGATCAGATTGTAAGAGCCGGCAACAAATATATGATCTGACTGTAAAGATCTTGCGCTCAGAGGCTTTTGTCCACTTCTTTATTGTCCAGGCTGCTGTGGAGAAGTACGACGAGGTGCTGCATAACCTGGCATTCGCACAGGAGCTGCACAAAACTCTGGATGGCTTGACTCAGAATGTAAGTGACAGTCTGACTTGCCTCCATCACAGTGATTTTTATTTTTTTTGCTCTGGAACATCAGATGTTGATTAGCTGGTAAACTCCTGAATAGTTCTTAAACTCTTCAGTTTGTTGTGATGCTGTGTTTGTCTTTGTGTCTGCTTTGGTTCTGTTGATCTGGCATGCTTGTAAAACAGCTCCAGAGTTATCTTTAAGCAGAAATGCCAAATATTGTCCAGCTTCATAATTGTGAGGGTTTGTGACTCTTTGGTTTATGTGATGATGGGCTGTATATGGTAAGGATTTGGTCTGCTGGTCAGACAAAACAAGCAATTCAAGGTGGGTTTTAAGAGTTTAAGACACTTATTCTTTAGGTTGAATGTTTATCTAATGAAAATAAAAGTTAGCTGCAGCTCTACATGAACTGAAGTAAAACTGATTTTCAATGAGATGCGTTACTTTTTGAATATAAAGAATTCAGCATGCAAATATGGCTCTCAAGGTTTAGATTGTTTACAATGCTCACATGCTGTCTGCACATTTTAAGAGTTAATTGGTTCGACTCATTCCTCTGGTCCATATTGGCCATGAAGTGATCCTATTAAAAGATGGAGGTCAGTCTACAGTCGTCCCTATGAAAAATAGAAACGTTCAGCAGAAGCTAATGAGGCTAACAAACCTGCATGTGACTACCAGGACATGCAGGTATCCTCATCGCAGTTATTAGTGGCAACTCAGACTGCCGTACAAAACTGCATATTGTCCCTCATTTTCTTACTGTAACTCGTTTTATTGTCAGTATGAACAGGAGGAATGATTACTGTACATATGACGTGAATATTCTGTTCAGTCTGAACTGTATTTTATATTACTCAGCATTTTCTAAAGCTTACCATTAGTTTGTAGATGGATTCCCATACAGTTTGGACCAATCATTAATTTATCTATAATTTGACGATATTTTCATAAGGTGACTTATTGACGGGGGAGATGGCTCACCTGCTAATGAACCAAAGCTGCTTTTATATAGTTTATGATAAATGGCGTTATCTTCTGCAGGGTCAGTATTTGTGTGCTTGATCACACCACATTTAATATAACCAGAGATGTTGCTACACTCAACTGAAATGACAAATGATGAAAAGATTTTTCTATAGCCAATACACTGACCTGGCACCACAAACTTGAGTGATGTAAAAGATTAGATAAATCTTGAAGACTTGTTCTGCTCCTTTTTATATCATGTAAAAATCTGGTTCTGTTTGACGTGTATGATTGCTGAACTATTAATCTTCCCCAAATAAACAAATCAAACGGTACAAAACATACATGCACAGGAAGAAAGTGTCACAACAACAAAAACATGACTCACCCAGACACCCTGTTCATGTAAAGATCTTGTAGTTCAGGCTCCATCTATGATTGGCTATGTTGTCTTGGACGTAACCTTTGTCCAAATTAGTGTGACTGAAGGTTTCCAGGGCAAGAAAGAAATTACTTTAGTAATTAGTTAAGTTATATATTCTATTGTGTGTTACCTACAGTAGACTGTGGGCCATGTACCCTCACTTGAGGAAACAAACAACTGATCAACGTAATACTGGGCATGGTGTGTAGGACTACAGAAGTTCTGTGGTCTGCCAACTTGGTGACGTGGTGAAAATATTATTCTGGCAATCCCACTTTAAAATACCTGAACTAGCCCTTTAAACACAGAGCTAATCATCTCGTGGCAAGAGAGATTTCTGTAATCCATTTGAACAGAATACACTTTCCTGCCAAAGGTAATGTTTCATCCAGCAATTTAGATTAAATTTTAGCGGTGACAACAGGAGAAGCAGGAAACAGATGATGCAAAGCCCCTCCAAACAAGATATTTACTTTACCAAAAAAGATGAACATACTTCTTTTTCTGATATTTTAGACAGATAAACTATGATCAATCTTATTCTGAACAGAAGGTTTGTATTGAGTTTACCTTCTAATCCAAGAAAAGACCCTCAGTCAACAGCTTATCAGTCGTCCTTTATGTAGTCACTGCCCTGTTGTGTTTCTGGATGACATCCCTCTTCCCAGAGACAGGTGTCGGCATAGAGACCAGAAAACTGAATATCCTTTAGACCTTAACAGAATCAAACTATAAGGTTAGCTTTTTTTTTTTTTTTTTTTTTTATGCAAACCCTATAGGGAGAGAGGTGAGTAAGCCTAACAGTCCATATGGAGTCTGGATATGAATAGAGGATTGTATTTGGAGCCAGGCTGGCGGTTTCCCCCTGAGCCCAGTCTTAGTGGTAAGCTAAATGAATCGACTTCAGGCTCTAGCTTTGTATATGATGCGCACACAAAAGAGTAGTATCAATGTTCTCATCCAATTCTGGGCTAGAAAGCAAATCCTGTCTAATTCAAACACTATCATCATAGCCCAGACTTCAGGACATCCGACTGCATCCAGCAGTTGATGAACGTCCAAAACACTGCATGAATAAGCTGTCACAACAAAGTTCAATGTCATGTTTTCAATCCTGCTCCTTGACTCTTCCTGTGGCTGCAGTTGCTGAGAGACCAGAAGAGGTTGGCGAAGAAGGAGCAGGTGGCAAAGGCGGAGACGGAGAGGAGACGTCTGAGCACTGTGCTCCAGGTTCAGCACCTCCTCCACAGCCTGCAGCAGGAGCACGTCAGGACAGACCTGCTGACCGGAAACAACCAGGCACCTCACATCTCAGCCCAGCAGCTGCACAGCCTGAGTCAGCTCGCCACCCTGCTGGGAGTCAGGAGGGATACCCGACTCAGGTGAGCATCATCTGTCATTTATAGAGGAGCTGCTTGCTTAAACTCATTTGGTGTGGAAATGACTATGTTGACCATATCTAGAGTTAATGGTATTGTTAAACAGTGACTCAGCAATTTTCAGCCATTGCTGAGAATTCTGGACACGGTTTCTTAACGCTGTGGGCCACAGTTTGTCTAACATTGGTATTTCACTATATCTTGTTATCCAGCCCATGACACCCCACACACAAGCTGCCCATTCATTTGTTGAATGATTGATTCTGATGCTACAAGCCATCTAAACCAGTGTTGACACAGCAGGCCTGTGTCAGAAACCTTAGCTTCAGGCCACAAGTCAAATAAATTTACAACTGTATACATTGTAATGATATTGAAAATATAATAATCTATAATAGGAAGTCTTCTTGCCATGAGAAAAGATGATCTCATTGAAGACTCTGATTAGATTTACTAGAGACTAAAGATAATATTAAGATTGGACGGTAGTTGTTAAAGTCACTAGGATCCCCACCTTTCATGTAATGTAACTGCAGTTAAATCAGTATGGAGGTTATCTTTACCTTTTTAGACTTGTTAGAGTTTAAATGGATCAGTTTGAGTGGAAAATATTTGAAGAACCTGGACATTTCCATCAGTTAAGTTAGTAGCACTAGAGTGTGAAGTGGTGATGAAAAGCCTCACACAAACTTGCTTGATTAGGATTTTCAAAAGATTTATTGTCCATGGGTTTGATAATTTTCCGAATCTTAGATGCATGCAAGCGAGGACCAGCAGAAGTCAGTTGTTTTTTTTTCCAAAAGTCTTGACAGTTTTTCTGTCATTGCCTAAAATTCAGTCAGATGATTAGTATTGTTGGCTTCCTTCAAAGCTTCTTCTGGCAAGAAGAGCTTTTGAAATGTTTGGATAGAGCCAAGGATTGAACTGAAATCTTTATGACCTTGTAAATGCACTTCTAGAAGAATGGTCAAAAATCCCCATAAACACACTCCTAAACCTTGTGGATACCCTTCCTAGAAGAGTTAAAGCTGTTTATAGCTGCAAAGGGTGGACCGACGTCATATTAAACCCTATGGATTAAGAATGGATGTCACTTAAGTTCATATGCGAGTCAAGGCAAGTGAGCGAATACTTTTGGCAATATAGTGTATCTGATGACTAGCACGGAGAATATTTATCACTAACATTTAAACCACAGTGGTTTGGGTGCTGCTGCAAAAACTGCAACTTCCAGAAATCATTAAAATGATAAAGTGTCCATGTGAGGGGGGGTGTGCAGACTATGGAGTCTGGAGAACCGACTAATGGATCAGACCAGAGATGACTGCTCTTTGAGCAAATTCAAAAGAAGAGTGAAGTCTGTCTTCTGAAGCTCAGATTGTTGCCAAATGTCACTGGTGTTGACATGCTGTAGGATTCTTATCCAGCAGGCAGCAGCATTTTAGTTCATCAGCTAGATTGCTGACTGTTGCTCCAGGGGAAACTGAAGGACTCTGCACAGAAAATACTGAGCTAAGTATGGAAACTCTGATCAACACTGTTGGAGAAAATTGAGCGTCACCATACAGGCAAGAGGTGGTTTGAGAAGCAACCTGCGACGAAAGAAGTGTAACCATATCTAGTATATTGTGTTTTTGCACTTTTTTTGTAGTGAATGAGCTAAAACCTCTACTATCTATGTTTTAATGGTATAAAGAGAGCCTCCTGTCACACTGCATTCCTTAATGACCTCCCCTCTATCTCCACCGTGTTGTAGTTTAGATGAGCAGATGGAACAAGCAGCTGTGGCTTACCTGGATCTGTTGGAGGGGACCGACAAGCCAGTGGCTGGATCCACATGTAAGTATAACAACATGAGTTTAGGCATCTGATCCCCATAAAATGTCATCTTCACAATCCAGGCTAATGATTTTCATTGACCTTCATGCTGCTTAATTCAGTTCTTCAAAGGTAGATGGCAAATTTCTTCATCAATGTCTATTTTTCTTGTTAAAGCAGCCATTTCGTGTGGGTTGTGATGTAAGCTCGTGGGAAAGTCTCTTTGGGCGAGTGTGCGTCACGTGACTGACTCCTTTTGAAGCAAATTTGGCATAGTATGTAATGATAGCAAAGCCTGCCGATCTTCCTGGAAGCTTGGCGTAGATGGATAAATTGTAGTGAAAATGTAATTCTCAAAAAATTCACTTCTCAAACTGTGGTACATGAGCTCCCTCTAGTGGTACTTGGTTGTAATATATTAGTTGAAAAACAAAATTTAAACTGAGCTTAGTTTTGAGCTTTAGTTATTCTCCCTGCACCGTAGTCATGTTAAAGCATGCAGCGTGCACATACATCCATGAGTACTCTCTGAGATAGTAAGATGAGGTAATATGACATGATGATGCAATTGTGGCTTCAGACAAGGAAATATTAGAAGAGAATGGTGGAACTTGGAGAGCCATGTATGATTTTTAACGTGGTAAAATTCTATTACTTGCAAACTGAGAAGATGTCTGTATTTATTTGCATATAGAGAGGGGTATTTGTCACTATAAACTCATGTGGAGACACATTCTAATGCAGATGTGAACTGAGGTATTGAGAAGCCAGGACACATGTTAACAACTGCTGTAAACAGGATTCCAAACTGACTGCTGGCTTGTTGACAACCTGACAGACTGCTCATGTTTCTTGCTCTCTCCTCAGTAATTACTTTATTGATTGAACTTGTAATAACAAACTGTCATTTTCCGGAAGGATCATCTGAAGTGGGGTTTCCCCTCAATGACTCTTCTCCTTTCAGTCAAGCTGTTGAAAGAGGAGCTCACCAGGATGTTGAGCTACAAGTACTTCAGTTGTCTTCCACCTCCACCCAACAAGTCTCCAGAGGTGTTACTGAGCTCAGCCCACAGCAGTAAGAATAATGCTTACAACTACTGTGAAACTAACTACCTGTGGGTGTTCATGGTGCCTGAAATGACGATTGGGTGTTAAGTGTCTAATTTACTACTCTATACCTTTGCCTAGTTTGAATATGGTGACCTGCAGATTCATGTTTGTTTCTCTTTTGCTCCTGCCAGCCACATCACAGTCAAAATCAAGTGAAATTTCGAAGGAGGTAAGATGGATGCCACTTTGTTTTTCAAATGTTGGTGTTGTGTGTATTTCAGTACTTTGTGTATTTAGGTCCTGTGTGTATTTTGGTGTTGTGTATTTAGGTCCTGTGTGTATTTCAGTGTTGTGTATTTTAGTCCTGTGTGTACTTCAGTGTTGTGTATTTTAGTGTTGTGTGTGTACTTCAGGGTTCTGTATTTTGGTGTTGTGCGTGTGCCTGTCAGCATGCTCCAGGATCCACTGATGCTCTATTGGTGATATGGCAGTTTTTCAACAGACTGTACCTGACTGACATGGCGACTCCTCCCATTCAGAACTGGAAGGAGGACTTCCAGGCCATGAGGGAGCGGGAGCCCCCTGACTGCTGGGATATGGAGTTCACAGATGGCGTCGCCTCGCCCAAAGCTGCAGTCCATAAACCGTGGAGAAGAGCTGCAACTTTCATCCCCAAAGTGCCAGTCACCACCAAGAAACAATCTGCTGGCTGCAAACAGGTGAGATCTCCTAGTTTTCACTGGACTTGACATTGTAGATGTGTTGAGGGACAAAAAACAAACTTGTAAGTTTGCAGTTGTAAGCATTCAATTCAATTTTGACATCCACAAAGAATTGAACTCCCATCTGTCAAAGACACTGACAGATTGTACAGACCCTGCAGATGTCTTCATCTCTCTTTATCAAGTTTGATTTCATCCCCTTAAATTGTTATCATTTGCAATTTCAGATTGGCATTTTCACTCCAAAGTTAACAATAAATGTAGTTTTGATATGCACACATTAACACTTTGTTTTGAAACTTTGATTTTTTAGTTATGTCATTTCAAAACAGATTGCTTTTAAGCTTTGAAATGTCAATAGCTGTATAAAGTGGGCTTGACTGTCTGTATTGGGAAGTTCAGACACAACTTTCGATCTGTGTTCATTCGCTGAGGTTGTGGGAGGATGACTAACATTTAGGATTAGGTGTTGTAACCTGTAAGGACTACAGGTCATACTTCAGTCTTTCACCAAGAAAGATGAAACAAGGGAACTCTGTGTCGGGTGCTGTTGTACATCCAAACATTGATTATTACATTATCTTCTCCCCAGAGAAAAGAGAGGAGAGCCAAAGGAGAACAACATGCTAAGTTGGTGAGTACAACACTTTAGTGTACAGATATCTAAAAGCAATTTGCCAACCATCCTTGTGTGGTTCCTGACAGGCAGTTCATATGGATATGCCTGTGGAGGTTTTCAACACTCCATCTGCCTTACCCAAAGACCCTGTCCTGAGGAAGCAGCACCTAGAGGACCTGATGACAAAGATCCATGGCTCCTTCAGTTTCATGCAGGTGGAGGATGTTTGCAAACCCATTAACTTTCTAATAAAAGATTAAACCATTGTTTGAGCATTCAGTCTTGCCAGTGTTTAAGGTTTTTAAATGTCCTTTTTCAGGAGTCTCTTCTGGATGGAGAGAGCTCCCCCACTAATGGCCACCCGAGACTGAAGAGACGACCGTCTGGATCTCCATCTCCTCTGGGTAACTTTGAACAAGTCAGCAAGTTTTGTAATTTGAGAAGACGATACCAACTCTTAAACTATGTCACATGGTTTTTGTCAGTTCATGGAGACTTCTCACTTAATATGCAAATATATCTCATGGTGACCCATCCAAACCCCATTTCCCTCTTGGGGTGCCTGTACCACAGTTCACTGAGCCTAACACTGGCCGTCCTGGATAACCAGTTTTCCAGTCCAGCAGTACGCATGTTCATGTGCGAGGTATAGTTATTAATTACAAGAAACTTTATCAGAACCATGAATAAAGTACTTGATATGAAATAGTGAAACATGGGAACATTAGGTTATAGCTACAACTGTGATATTCAACAATGGAAATCTGAACAGTATACAGTAATTGCATAACTAGAATAGAAACACTAGACATCTTTTTCAAGATGATGATGATAATAATAGTAATAAGAGTAATAATATAATAATAAAAAACAACCAGTACTGTTAAGATTAAGACTGCCGCTTAACATGTGCTATATATGTGCAAAACCTAAATATGCACGGATATAAAAGGGCTCATTCTAAAAGGTAACAAAAACATAATTATTTTCAGGTGATTATACACTAATGAAAACATATTGCAGAATCACCTGAAAATAAGAATAGTTATGTTTTTGTTACCTTTTTTAGAATGAGTCCTTTATCTACAGACGCAGAGGTCCTCTTCCATTGAAGCTGCCATGTTTCTACAGTAGCCCAGAAGAGACAAACTAAACACTGGCTCTAGATAGAGAATTTTGCAAGTTTCCCAGCCACTGTAGTTTCTCTAACATGCTTGAAAGCCGAGGGTGAGGCAAATGAGTTGCAGTCTGGAATTTCACAACTAGATAAATCTTACTGCACCTTAAGCACAGATTTGCCTGTACACACTGAATGTAAACATTTTGTTTCCATGAAAACTGCAGAAAGTACTGGGTATGGTTGGCTAATGTACATGAGCATCAATTTCATACAAACATTTTACTTGTAATATATGAATCATCTTCTGTTTATTTCTCTCTAACTAACCAGCTCACACAGACTTGAGAAGCCCAGGTGATGTCCTACCCAAAACAATGCATGTAAGCTGGTCTTATTTTTCTATGTGTTAAGTCAGTTGTGACTTGTATTGAAATCACTTGGACTTGTCATCACTTCATCCTCATCCCCCACTCAGTCCACCCCACTGCCTAGCAGGCTTATGGAGCGCAAAGCCAGTCTAACAAATGGGGATCCGTGCCTGGAGACCTGTGACCTTGAGCTTTCCCCAAAGGACCTACCTCATGTAAGAAACGGCATGTTGGCTATGAGATGCAACGTAATAACTCTATAATTCTACATGGTTAAAGTAATCTTGTCTCCGCAGGAGCCGCTGCAGCTGGCTGAAATAAAGAAGTTCCCTTCACCACCACTGTACTGCAGGGAGTCAACCATCTCTGTCAGTCTAGAGGACAAGAGCCGTCCTCGTGTAAATGAAAATCTCTTACCATCTCAACAAAGCACATAAAGCTGAAAGTGTTGTCAAGCTTTTATGTAACATTTAACTTCTGTGTTTCACAGACACCAGTAACTGAGTCAGGGGAGCAGTCCCCCTGTAATGGGGTGGCATCTTGCACCTCCACCCCTCCTCAGGGACAATCTTTCTCTACACCTCCCACTAGACGAACTCTGACATCTGCACAGTTTCAGAACATCCAGTCAGTAAGTATTACCAAAGCTGAGCGTTTAATGTCCAAAAGGCTGTAGGTTAAGGACATGACATTTATTGCTAGCCAAATGACAACTGATTGCATATCCAGCAACATGTAGATGGTTATTTCTGTACAGTGGGTGGTAATGCACCTGAAGTTGTTGGTCAAGTCTTGCCAAAGAAAAATAACTTGTTAATACAATCAAATTTCAGTCTCTCTAATAAGTGAAGTGTGAATGGGCTGACTGGGTCCTGACTGCTTGTGCCAGATTTGGTGGTAGTTATGAAAGGTTCGTCATGTCTTTGTAAATGCAAATGCTTTCAATAGCTTTAAAGTTTTTGAAAAACATTACAGCATGACAAAACTCCAAAATGCAGTTGATTGCTCAACAGGACAAGTTTGAAGTCCATGGGAAATGTTGACTAATTGCTGTCCTTAACCAAAAAAAAAACATAACACACATTTAAAGTCATTTCGTTCATTTTAACTACTGCGGTGCTGTAGCCCTCTTGTGGGTGACGTAAAAATAGAGTGTGGTTCTCAAACACTGAAGGCAACATGGTTTGCTTCAGCTGACGAAGTATAATGAGCAAATGCTATAACCAATGAAAACCAAGAAGGTGCAAAGACACACCACAGGAAAGTGACTTGTGTCCTGTATCCTCTCTGCCGTTGTTGTTTAAGACATGGCACAAACAGCACTTGTTAAAATCAAATGGCCACTATGACAAAACAACAAGTTTTCTCATTCCAAATTAAGAAATCATGACAATCCAGACCAACCAATGATAAATTACAGACTACAACATCACAACAAGTTGCAAGTTCTTCCTGGGAAGTTGACTTGACGAGCCAAGCCCACAGCACAAACTTGAGGACTTATAGTTGAGACACAAACTAATCATTTCTGTCTCCTGTCCTGACTGAGTTGATGCAGCTGCCATGTGACGAGGGAAAGTACTGTCTGAAAATGAACAAAACGTTCAGACACACCTTTACTGGAGACATGGAAAGTCTGTCTTCATTAGCTCTTGACAGTCTAACATTATATCTACATCTTTCTGCAAGATTCATTGGTGTTCATTTTCTTCTCACTGTAGGTCTTCAAGGTGAATACCTCCTTACCTCAGAATGGGGAGCTAAACTACAAACCAGATTCTGCAGTTTTCTCTGAGCCAAGGTACAGCACTGCCAGTACCCAAACACCACCTGAGTTTGCTCCCTCAGAAGACGAATCACAGTCAGGTATGTTTAAAAGCTTTGTGTTCCTAAACTCTCAACCTTCATGGGCTGAATGGTCAAGTCAGTCAGCTGAGACCCATTTCATGCTGCATCATCTCTCTAGTGTACCAGTCAGATTATACAGCGGGTAATGGTGGACAGATCTTCCTGTCCCCAGGCCAATCAGGTGGAAGTGCAAGTCGACCAGGCCAGTCGTACTACACCAGAGGATCTGTGAGAGGTATGGCACGTGGAGGCAAAGGACTGGCACAAACCTTTCGCTCTTCTGGTTGGCATCGAGGTATCTATCCTCGGCTCTCCTTTTCCTCTTTTAGGGTTTTCACCACTCCTGCACTCCCTCCTTTCCTTTTTACTAGACACGTGTTCAGGATCAGGTGTTGTTGGAGTAGTCTTGTCACATTCTGCCTAAAGCTTGGGAAGAAATTAATCTTTTGATACTCAACACAGATTTCTCTTCCTCAGGAGGATCCTACATCCCCCAGGCTCATTTCAGGGATTCTGGGCCTCTTCTCTATGCTACCAGAGTAAGTAAATCTCTTGTACTTCATGTTGAGGAACTTTGCAATGGGACATGCCTAAGAACAGTTTCCTTGAAGATTAGCTAGGAAAAGGCGGCCCATGGTCCTTTTCCTCACATACCTTTCACTTTCTGTACACATCAGAACCCACAAATGCTAAAAACATACATACATTTAACCCTTTGTCCAGCTCTTTAACAATGTACTTTACTGTTGAGAGATGTTGTTGCATTATTATCTTGTGCCTTTGGAATTATGTTATGTTAATTACTTGGCAGTCCCCAGTTTTTGAATCGGTAAGCTATTGAATGTCTGTAGTGCTTTGGACCAGAGACCATTGGAAACACACTGATTTAAACAAGAATAACATAATAACTGATCTGGTTCCAGATACAATTTTGTCTGATCTGCTGAACAAAGGGGAAAAAAATGCTATCATGTAGCAAACTTAAGCACAACTCAAGAAATCAGTATGTTTGCACACAACCCTTTGTTTAATCCAGTCTGGTCTTGTGTGTGTATAGGTTTTATAGTCCTCTGTGGTCATTTTTCTCAGGACTCTGGATACCAACACAGCTACAGACGTGGAGGAGGGAGGCATAACTCTGGTAAGAACACAAGCTCTAACTCCAACTCCAAACGCTCTATGCCTCAGGAAAAGAGCTTTGGCAGTAAACACCAGTTCAAGTTTTTCCCTTAAGGACAATAGATGGAAGGGATAGGTATCCTTTTCATTGATACTACTACTACTCTGCCAGCACTGCTTATGTCTTGTGTCTTATGTTATCACAAATTAGTCCCTCCTATTTCTTGCAGCAGCATGGAGTGACTCTTCCCAGGTGAGCAGTCCAGACCGGGAAGGAGCCTTTACGATTGTTGACTCGGGTCACGGAGATTCCCTGTCCGTTTCTACCTTGGAAGTCCCTCTTACTCCACACGGCCACCATCACACCACCCTGCTTCCCATGCAACTCTACCCGCTCTCCCAGCCTCTGCGAGTGGCCTTCACCGCCTCTCGCACTGCCAACTTTGCCCCAGGGAACCTGGACCAGCCCATCGTATTTGACCAGCTTCACAGTAACCTGGGGGAGATGTATGACACCCACATCGGTCGCTTCACCTGCCCCATAAATGGAACCTACGTCTTCATCTTCCACATCCTGAAGCTTGCCATCAATGTGCCGCTCTACATTAATCTCATGCGCAACGAGGAGGTAATGGTGTCAGCGTATGCTAACGATGGAGCCCCAGATCATGAGACGGCAAGCAACCACGCCATCCTGCCTCTTTTCCAAGGAGACCAGGTGTGGCTCCGGTTGCATCGTGGTGCCATATATGGCAGCACCTGGAAGTACAGCACGTTCTCTGGCTTCCTACTGTATCAGGATTGAACAGACAGCCCTCTTCTCTCAGTGTGTGGACTGTTTGCTTTGTACTAAATGGTGATTAAACTGACATTTCAGTTTTGTGGTCAGGCTGCATGCCAGTGCCCTTTTTTCACCAGAAAGCCCATTCATAACATAAGTTTTGGCAGCCAGCTGGTACATGTATGATCTGTACTCGCAGCCATTATCTACATTTGAAATGGGGATTGTGACTGCTTGACTTACAACTAAATGTAAATTGTCATTTCCTCATGAATGTGTGGTTCATGATGCATCATATGGGTGGGTCATAGGTCCTCCCTGTGACCATGATACCAGTACACCTGGGCCTAACATGTCATCTTGCTGTAAATCATAATGTAGCACTTCACCTGCTCAGCCCACAGCTCACTGATTTCAGTGAGAACTCTAATGCAATGTTATAAATTTGTGCCTTTGTTTTCTGAATGGCTTTGGGTGACTGACCAGATGTTAAACGGCTAATGAACTGAATGACTTGCTGACTTATCGGATGAATTATAACTGACTCTACTATCAGCACATTGCTTAGGCTCCAATGCATTCAGTCTCACCTTGCTGTGTGTATGAATGAAGCTGAGGAAGGAAAGATTGTATTCTTGGTGATGGGTATGGTGTTGAACACTTGAGGCCAAAACTGTTGCACTAACAGACTACTGTGGAGAGAAGGAAGTGGTCCCTTGATGTGCCTAAATAAAAGATGAGCAGTGATGTTTGTGTGCTTCATCTCGATTTTTGTCCTGCAGTTGGATGTCTTGTTTAAATTAGACCTGCGTCTATGTTGCGTTCAGCTGTACTACGTTCTACTTCAGTATTCTTTTCCAGTTGCTGGGTCTAAAAGTCTTGGACCTGTTGATTCTTTAATTTTCTGCCTAGCTGTGGAGCCCTGTCAGTCTAAAATGGCAATAACCACTTCAATTTCTGAACTGCAATCAAATTTTGCAAAATCTTTAGCTGAACAAGATAATCTGGGGTTTAGCCCAGATTATGGCCTTTAACCTAAACCGCAGAAACAATTGATCATTATGCTCGAAGTATTAACACTGTTTTGTTTAAAAGAAACCAGACTGAGTCTACAGCCATGCTAGGTGCTCTGTGAGGCTGTACTTGGGGCACAGTGGTGTTTTAAAAATTGGTCTGCATGTTAACGCACTTGCTGTGACACCCAATTTGGTATTTTACTCCTATAACATTATCAAGCTTACAAAGGACTGTTTTGTTTCTTAAAGCTGCCAGCTTCACGGCCATTCTATTGGAAAAAAGATAATAGAAATGTCTTTATGAACCAGCAAACATGTTGGCTGGACTACTGTTGGTTTAATCCAAGACCTCCTAGTTGGGAAGCAACTGTTCACTGAGCCACGAGATTAGCTTAAGTTATTTTGCATACAGTTCTTACAGCAGTCAAATTAAACTGAGGCCCCTTCTAAATCAACAGGGACCACCATTCATGCAGTAGTCGTATGCAGTTTCTTTTTAAACTGCCAATTTCAATTGAGGTCATAGTGAAGGTGTGCAGTAAACCACCCCTTTGACTAAACCTTGATGATAAACAGAACTGAATTTGTACATACCGACATTTGTAAATATGAACTTCGTAAGGTGAAATTTATAGCAGAGCTGTTTTATTGCATTAGCTTGCACGGGTGCCAGTTGTGATTGAAAACAAAGCCATTTTGATGAAAAGTGGTTTATGTAGGATTTTTTTTCTCAATGTTTTGTGATTCGTTGCTTCCAGAGTGTAACACCACTGTGGTAGATATGGAAAGCTGTAAACATGTCTTTGTTCTGATTACATTACTTATGATCAAAAACTAGCAAGTCGACAACTTTAACGGCCAAACATCAGGCAAGTGCAACAGTACAAGAAATAGCAGTCAGCTAATATTACTTACTAGTCCAACAGCAAGAAGCTCTTTCAGCCTTTTATTCCACCAAGCTCTCACCAATGATGAAGTCAGTCCAGGATTTATTCTCGACTGGCAGCTTCTTGCTCGCTTACTCTCCTTTTAGTCTTTTTAATTTCCACTGTCAATGTCCACTTTGATCTAAGCCTGCTTCTATATGTTACCCATTTGCCCAGCTCCAGTTCTGGCATGACGCTGGTTCCACTCCCTTTCATCTCCCCCTCCTAAAGCCTGAAAACCAAAGCACCTTTTGTTAGCAGTGTCAACACAAACCTTAAGCTCACAGTCTGGGCAGAATGGACTTAAAGTGTAACATGATGGTGAAGCTGTTATTTTGAAGTAGCAAAGTTTAAATGGAGCTTTAAACAAACAATGAGGAGTTTTGGCAATATTGGATTTTTTCATAGCTATTTATGTTTTTGTCCATATGTTTATTATTTTCATAGTCTTTATTTAGTTTTGAACACTTGGACCTCCATAGCAGAAACGAGCAGTTTGCGCCATCACGGCAGTATCCGCAGCACTAACCGCGCCAACACGCGGGGTGGCAGCAGAGCTGCGACGTGCCACCGTGCCCACAAAGAAGACGAGGAGAACCGTAAACTGTCTGTTTACTTTGCTTTACGTCCACCGACAGTCGGTTGCCGGTAAAACGGGGCAGGGCCGCCGTTGTCTCCGTCAAGCTAGCCGGAGTTTGACAGACACAGAGCTCCTCTTCCTCCAGGATGAACGCAGCGCACAGCGCGTCTGTAACGAGTCCACCTCTAACCAGCGTCTTCTGACTTTACTGACCGGAAGCTGTGTCTGTAAGTGTCGGAGGTTTGACCCTGGTCGGGCCACAGTGAATGCACATCCAACAACGCTGGGCTTGGATATAAAGCAGAAACGTAAGCTAACGGTACATGTATGTGACACGAAGAGCGGAGAAGGAACCGTGAACACACATGGATCCCAACCGGATAATCCAGGCTCTGAAGGGGACTATCGACCCCAATCTGAGGATAGCGGCGGAGAATGAACTCAATCAGGTGGGTGAGCTGGACTAGTTTGTTTTTGTGTGTGTTGGTTTTCCGGGTGGTGAGGCATCACGGAAGGTTTTGGGCCAGGAATGATGCCGGGCCGGTGCTGGTGGAGGAGGGGGAGGCCGTGTTTTCTGGGATCTCGCTGTGGCATCGGCCTGGTGATCCTCCAGCCCCGGTTTAGGAGTTTATATCAGGCCTGTGATCCGCAGTTTGACCGAAATGTTTCCCCACACTGACTCCGGCGGCTGCGACCAAGAACAATAGAGTGAGATCTGACAGCCATCAGGAGGCGTCAGGACGCAGAAACTTTTCTCATGTCAACACTGGAGAGCACACACACACACACACACACACACACACACACACACACAGAGCTGTGCTGCTGTGCTGTCACAGTGGATTTATAAAACTAGTCAATATTACAAAATGATCAGACACAAATAAAAAGACCATGCTCTTTAAATGATTGATGAATCAACATGTGATTGGTTTACTGCATCATAATTTGGTCCACTGAGGCCTTTGCTTCCAGATGATGGACCAAAATATGAACTATAATCATGCAGAAACATAATCTGTACGTCTCTGTCTGCTCACAGGACGACAACTTCATCTAACAGTTTTGCTTCTCTATCCTACCCTCTGTCAGTTTAGATATTTTCCATATTTATTTGATACTTTTCCATATTTCTAAGTCCTAAAGTGGTTTACTAAAAACTTTTATTATTCATTATCAGTAGTTGGACAATATTTAATATCTCCTCATCTGAAGTCGATTATTTTTCATTGTTTAGTCGATGAATGGTAGCAGCTTAAATTTTTAGATTTCATTGTTCGTCTTGACCTGAAAATATTTAAATGTCTTGCCTCCTAAATGTAAGTGTGTCTTTATGTTCTGAAATATTAACTGCACTTTAGATTCCACCTGTAAGACCTGCTCCAACTTCAGACACTGTTCAGCTTCTCTTTCTCTATTTCGCGATGCTGAAATGAAACAAAATGATCTTATATTAGTTTTACTGTCTAACTGCTGCACACCTGTGCATGCACAGGGCTGAAACCTTGATTGATTGATGCAGTACTGCAGTCAGGCTTTAGTTCTTCTTTTAAAAATCCACCCGATCCCTGCGATTCAGTCATGGATGAAAAACCGAAGATGTTATGGACACCTTTTATGATTTTCACCCTCTGACAAAAATAATCTTCCAATTATGCATCGTGTTACACACTTCTTTTCAAATTTGCATCGAACTTCCAACTTAAACTTATGATATCTTTTTATATGTGACCTTCTGAACATTTCAGATTTATCAGAGTTTTACAATCTCAGCTTTGCAACCAATGAAAATCTAACCCTAATCTGATGAAAATGATTTCATCCTGTCATAACTGTCGAACTCTTAGGTCTGCTTTTCAGATTCTGTCTAAAAATCTCTGTGTGTTCTACAGCTGTGTCTGTTTACAGTTTTTATTGTTACCAAAAATAATTAATTTCACGACTGCACAAAGACTTCGATCACTTAAAGTATGTTGTAGGCATGTTAGTAATATCAAGATTTGATTTTCTTTTTTTAGTTAATTGGGGAAAATCTCTCTTTTCTTTGAAAGATATAAAATTCTGCTAAATCATAAAATAAGAATAGAATAAGGGCCACTTTAACAAAAAAACAAACAAACTCTGGGACCACATAACTCCAAAAATATCCCTCAAAACAATACAGGTCAGTCCCAAAATGACAGACCATGTAAAATAGAAATAACACCGCCTACTCACTCATCATTGTCTCTGTTACATCTGCTGAAAAAAAGAATGGTGCTGAAACATCCGTGAAGCGATGTCTGGCTCCACACACTCACCAGGGTCTACTTTGATCCGGTTGCGCTGCTTTGTCTTCAGTTGTAGGTGGTTGGAAAAGGGCATCAACAGTTGCAGAGCGGTCAGCCAGCTCAGGATGTTCAGGTTTGACGTGGACAAAACAGAATGTCAAACTTTTCTCTCTGAAAGTCGTCTTCAGATGTGTTGTCCACAAAGATGACAACCTGTCTTTGTTCTCATTGTGTGTTTTGCCTGATCCACTTAGAGCTGTTGTCTAATTCAGGGAAACATCTTCCCAGTTGCGATTTGAAGGCTTTGCAAATGTTCCTTGAAGGCTGCAACTGCGTCTCTAGCCCGCTCATCTTCTGCAGCGAGGAGAGAATCAGCCAGTATTAAAACAATTGAATCTCTGCCGATTTGAAACGGGCGCAGTTGCATCTTGAGGTGTGCATTTTGTCCTGGATGTTGAAGACGGTGACAGCTTTTCCTTTCAGCACTGACTCCCAATTGTTGACAGTGCTGAAAACAACAGCCAGGTATCCTAATTTTGCAAACCACTGGAAATCATGAATGACAGAAAGTAACCATCACTGAATCTGCTGATCAGATTTTCACAACTTGGAGGGTTTTGTTTGACAATGAATCATCCTCCCAGGACTCAACAGCAATGCTAGCTGAACCACTTGTATTAATTCAGAGCACACCATGACCCTGACAGTTGACCCACTGATCATTTGCCAGCACAGTGTCGCAACACGGCTGTTTACAGGAAAGACTACTGAATTTTTAATGTCTGGATTTACTTATGAGTCATGTTAATGTTGAAAACAACACACGTGTGGCACTCATCACAAAGCTCTGGTGTCCCTTGCAGAGCTTGAAAAAAAACTTGGTCCAAAACTAAACAGCTACTGCAAATTGTTGATGAAAATAAACGATAAAATGTAGATGTAGTGTGATAAATGCATTTCAAAACCAGAATATATTTGACTATTTAAAAATATATCCGTCTTCAAACCACTGCAATTTTGGTTTGTCATTTATGGAGCAGTCAGTCTTTGTAAAAAAATAAATAATTACAGACATCTCTGTGTTGTCTAGATAAAATAGTGATAGACGACTTCTCTTCTTCTCTTTCAACATGATCACAAAGTTCTATTGGTGGCAAAGGTTGTGAGTTCAAGATCTTTTATATTATCAGGCAGTTATGTCAATTTAAGCTACGTGACTTCTTCCTCCTTGAAATGTTTAGCTCAGGATCTGGGTTAGATTTTCTGTTTTCTCTTTGGAATGAATGCTCTAATGTTAAAAACACTGCTCCGTGTGTTTCAGTCCTACAAGATCATCAACTTCGCCCCGACCCTGCTTCAGATCATCGTGTCGGAGCAGGTGGAGTTTCCTGTTCGTCAGGCAGGTGAGACCGCGGATGTTTTTTAAGGGCTGTTTGTTCTTCATCTCATTGCTAATTATGGTCGGAAGGGATTGGAAGTCAAACACAGCAGGGTTATGTTTATTTCCTCGGTGAAGCAGTTTTGATTAGATCCTGGCAGCTACACCCACTCACACCGAACGAGACAGAATAAACTGTTTACTTGAACTTGAAATGACATGTCATTGTGTTTTCATTCCATTCTGTGCACCTCTTCAAATGATTTTGATGATATCAGCTTTTGTTTGTATAAAAATGACTCCATTCTGAAATCGCTGCAGTTGATATGTTTGCTGCGAGTCCATTCATCTCAGATCAGATATCTGAGGACATATCGTCTTCTAGTGGCATCTGATTGAACCTAATTTAGTTTTTGGTGACAGATTTGTGCGCACGCTGTTCTGTTTTCTGTTTTACAGTTTAAAAGACACTGGCTCACCATAACACCTTAACTCCAAAATAAGAGTTTTTTTAGTACTGCCACAGCTCAGAGAGGAAAACACACACACAACAGTTGTACTGAAGTGTGCAGAACGCTTTATGGCCAGTTTGTACAGGAGAAATAATTACAGACCAAGTTTTAGGTGTTGATATGCATCATTTTTCTTTTTGCCACAGTTTGAGCTAAATGTTTCCACCTACTACCATTCTTTATGCTAAGCTACGCTAACCATGTCCTGTCCATTATTTGAAAGAGTAAAATGTGAGACAAGCTTTGCAAAAAAGAAACGATCAGTTTCATTTCATAGATTAAAAATTGCATTGAAAAGACAAAAAAAGCATCCTGCTGTGAAGTATTTCAACTTGATGGCTGCTTTAGAGAACATGGTTATATTATGTGGAGTGGTGCATTGTGTTATTTCTTTAGCAGGTGTCAAGTAACGTAACCTGTAACGTGTAACTTGCTTTAATCCATGTAATTGTCAACAAACTGAAGGAATTAATATCAGGATTACACCTGAGTGTAAATCCCAGAAGAATGTGTAGAAGCTGATTGACTCACACTCTTGGAAATACAGAACTGGATAATGTAATGCTGACACTGTTTCATGTTTTATCAAAGTATCAAAGAATATCATAAAACAGGTGGCACGACATCATGTATATGAAGGTATAAGTCTGGTTATTTTCTGTCTTGTTCTTCTTGTCAGCATTTCCCGTAAAAAAGATCCAAACCAACAATCTGTTTCTCTCTCTCTACTTTCTGACTTCCTGTCTGTGTCATACCAAAGATGTCTAAAATTTTTATATCTTTAAAAAACACCTTCCAGTCATATTTTTAAATGTCCTCAAACAGCTGCTCGCTTTATTTTTATTTATTTATTTTTTTAATCAAATGTTACTCAAACAGGAGGAAATGCTGCATTCGTTGGGGACTGTTTTTAGTGGTAATCCACATTAGTTTCTCTAGTGGGTATTTGTGTGCAGCATGATGGTGTGTGACTGAGTCAAAATAAACTACAGTGTGTGTTTGTGGTAATAAAGGAACATGTGAACATAGAGATTTATTGATAATATCAACTTGTGTGTGTGTGTGTGTGTGTGTGTGTGTGTGTGTGTGTGTCACAGCGGCCATCTACTTGAAGAACATGGTGAGTCAGTACTGGCAGGACAGGGAGCCGTCTCTCGGCGAGGTCGTCTTCCCCTTCAACATCCACGAGAACGACCGGCAGCAGATCAGAGACCACATAGTGGAGGGCATCATCCGTTGTCCAGAGTCCATACGGTACATAGACTGAACACACACACACACACACACACACACACACACACACACAGTTATTCAGGACCACTGCTTTCATCTCTAATCACTGCAACCATATCTTAACTCAGTAACTGAGGACTTCCACCCGTCTTTGCTCTGTCTGCAGTGCTCAGCTGACCATGTGTCTGCGAGCCATCATCAAGCACGACTTCCCTGGTCGCTGGACCGCCATAGTGGACAAGATCGGCATGTACCTGCAGTCTCAGAACAGCGGCAGCTGGTACGGCAGCCTGCTGGCTCTTTACCAGCTGGTCAAAACATACGAGTGAGTAAACTGTTCATGTTCCTGCGTTCCACCACGCTGCTCTGGGGAGCCATTAGCTCTCACATCACAACGTCACAACTACAGATCACCTCAGCTGATGTAGTTTTAGCTGAAGTGTTGAGATCGGATCTATTTACTGGTACACTTTGCCGGTGTCGATAGGTTTATCTCTGAATCCTGGCAGCAGACACAACTCGTATTTTCTTCCAGTAGTTACTTGTTAATATAACAAGTGTTTGCGTGTGCGTGTGTACTTCAGGTACAGGAAGGCAGATGAGAGGGAGCCGTTGCTGGCAGCGATGCAGATCTTCCTGCCGAGGATTCAGCAGCTCATCAGCCAACTGCTGGTCGACTCCACCATCTTCTCTGTCCTCATCCAGAAACAGATCCTCAAGATCTTCCACGCTCTTGTACAGGTGTGTGTGTGTGTGTGTGTGTGTGTGTGTGAGTGGCATGCAAGGCCAGTCTGCTTCAGTCGAGCTGAGGCGGCACAGTTCATACCCTGCAAACTGTTTCACCGTCCGACACCTTTGGTCTAAATTGGACTTTGGACACAAAATAAATGAAATCGGCTTAATAAACCAGGAAACAGTGTGAATGAGCCAATATTGAGGTGATTCTTAAAATCCTTCCTCCGATCAGGCTATGAAATATTTTAGCTTTTGTGGTCAGGAGGAAGAGAAAACACTTTCAGTATTAATGAGAGTGTCATTTGTCAGACTGACACATTTCAGCTCATTCATTCGACAGAGATGATGCATAGCTTCAGATTTCTCTTCAAGTATGACAATGCATTAAGGAAATGAAGACAGTGATAAAAGAACAGAAAACACTCTTCATCATGTCCGCTTCTGGACAGACAAAAGAACAGATGTTTTCAGTGACAGTGACAGAGTACTCTGCTTATTTCTGTAAATAAAGCCACAGCAAACATTTCTGTACCTGACAAACAGAGACAGGGGATGAGGTCAGCAATATTACATATAGATAAAGAATAAATATAGTATCCAATATGACACTGGTGTGTGTGTCTGTGTCTCTGATGATCATGATGACAGCATTAACCTCGTTGTCGTTCTGCAGTACTCGCTGCCTCTCCAGCTGATCAACAACACAGTGATGACTCAGTGGATGGAAATTCTCCGAGCTATAATGGACCGAGACGTCCCAGCTGTAAGACACACACACACACACACACACTTCTTCATCTCTTTTTTTTCTTACCAGTTTTAAGAAATATCACGCTTGGGGCATGAACATGCGTTGATTCTTTCTGTTATTTTACAAAACCTTACTTGCTATAACATCAGAAGTTGTCATAACAAGAAACAAAGAGAAAAAGATCTATCACTGCTAAAATCAGTGGTTCCCAACTTGTGGGGCCAACCACCACTAGGGGGCACCAAAGCACCAAAGACTCAGTTCTCTAATATTTCATCATTTCATTTATTTCTGTGAAGAAAACTAAAAATAGAGTTTAGAGTTTACATAAGCTCTATTCACAGAGCCTTCGCTGTCTGCTAAACAGCCTCATCCTGTACAGTTAAGACAACCAAATAGCTCATAGAACAAGAATAGAGAACACTGAATCTGTCCAAAAAAAAGCTATTAATATATGACTGTTTAATACACAAAGGACAGAATTGTATAAACAGTCCCTAAAACAGGAAAACTCATCTTTGATGAAAATATTCACAGGAAATAATTGTTTGACACAAATTTCCTGCAGTAATTGTGTTTATTTGGTATCAATGTTCTGTTATTGTCATGCATTGAATATAATATGAAATATCCATAAAATATGTCACTTAGTCAGTTTACTCAGTGATAGAAAAGATACATGAAGCTTAACTGACACTTTAGAGAGCAATAACATGAATCTAAACATGGAACATGATGATCTACGATGATGATGATGAAGATAATAATTATCATACATTGAGTTGTCTTTGTGTCACTATCTGTAATCATATTAGGTGTGAATATGGTATCAGTGATTGTGTGTGTGTGTGTGTGTGTGTGTGTGTGTGTGTTAGGAGACGTTGGAGGTTGATGAGGACGACCGTCCTGAGCTGGCGTGGTGGAAGTGTAAGAAGTGGGCGTTGCGCATCATCACCAGACTGTTCGAGCGGTGAGTCCACAGCTGCTCCCGCATCAGAACAAAGCTGATCAGTGGTCAGCAGAGTGACCTTGCTCACTCTTCGGGTCTGACTTGCAGGTATGGAAGCCCTGGCAATGTGACGAAGGAGTACTACGAGTTTGCTGACTTCTTCCTGAAGACTTATGCAGTGGGCATTCAACAGGTAAACTGTGTCACTGAGACTTTCCCATTCATTCATCTGTCGTTCAGGCTCCGGCAGTTTTGGTTTCACTGTTGTCCCTCTGTGTGTGTGCTGTCCAGGTCCTACTGAAAGTGGTGGATCAGCACCGACAGAAGCAGTATGTTACTCCTCGCGTCCTGCAGCAGTGCATCAACTACCTCAACCAGAGCCTGTCACACTCACTGACCTGGAAGCAGATGAAGCCACACATGCAGGTAGGACAGGACAGGCATAGAGGAGGCTGATCCAGAGTGAGTGAGTATTTGCATTTAGCTGCCAGATTAAAGGTCCAGTGTGGAGGATTTAGTGACCTCTGTTAGTGTAGTTATTAATTGCAACCCCTCGCTTCACCATCTCTGTGAATGAAAACGTTATATTAACATTATAACAGTAATATTATATCCCATATCTGATATATTCTGTAAATAGAGCTCCATAAATCTGTCACTCTGGACTTTTTGAAGAGACATACAGAAAATGTGACTCTGTCTGTCTTGGCTAGAGCTTTGATTCTTATCCGATCGTGATTAGACCAGACCTGATGGGTTCAGGTCATGTCAGTGCCTTCATTTCAGGCTGGGGCGTTTCCACTCCAGGAACTTCACCAGGGTACCAAGAACCTTTCGAGGAACTCAGGAACTTTTAAACCACAAGAACTAGAGACTAAAATGTAGTTCCATCGAGTCAAAATGCTACAATACAAAGAACAGCATCGGTCTGTCATTCTTAGATGTGTTATTGGTCTAATTTCACAGTTCTTCTAATGTGGTGAAAAACAAAGAGGACCTTTAGTGGACCAAAAAGGTCTTAGTGTAGTATCTGGTTCCCTGGTTCCTGGAACTTTTCCAAAACCTGACATGATATGAGCTCATATGACGTGGTTTGAAGGTTTATGGTCATTAGTGGTGCACTGATGAGTTTTCTGGTGACTGATTCTTAAGAGAACATATTGCATGGCTTCTTGAGGCCTAACCCACATGTTGATTACAATTATTGATGTTTCTATTCATCTGTTGGTTTAATTAATTAGTTTGATTGGTCACTTAGTCAGTAAGATGTCGGAAAATAAAAAAGGAGGCCAAGGTGACAGCTTCAGATAAAGATGATAATCATCATGTAATCAGATTTGTCAGCGATTATTTTTCTGTTGGTGAACTAATTAACAATTTAAATTTTAAGAATAAATCATTTAAGCACTGTGTTTAGTGATCGTATAAGATTGTGCATCGTTTGCCTCCGTGTCTGCTAGCTTGCCGTCTTCACTGTACTGTAGTTTATGAGAAGTGTCATCTGTTTCAGGCCATATGTCAGGAGGTCATCTTCCCTCTCATGTGTTACAAAGACGAGGATGAGAAGCTCTGGCAGGAGGACCCCTACGAGTACATCCGCATGAAGTTCAGTGAGTACTTGAACGCACCATGAAATTATACCTGACTGCGTGTGTGTGTTATGTACAATAAATTCTGAGAGTTCAGGAAGAACAAGTGAATGGGCTTTTGTTTATGAACTACTTTGTAACTAATGTGACCTTTATAGCTGCATCACTGCCATTGTATTTAGTAGTGGAGGAAGGATGTCGGCCATGTTTTCCAACAAGTGTGATCCGATTCTTTGTGTGACTGAGTGTGTATGTGTGTGTCTCTGTTGCAGACCTTTACGATGACCACGCCTTGCCGGCTACCGCTGCCCAGAGCCTCCTGTGTAAAGCTGCCCGTAAGAGGAAGGAGGTGTGAAGGAGTGCTTTCTTCTTCTTCTACACAGTTTACGATGAGACTGACACTTTATACTTTAATTGACTGTAATTTACTTTTTTAGGTTTAAGACTTTACTTACAAAGCCTCTGTGCTTTTTATGGCCACATTCTTTATGTTTAATGCTTATTTGTCTATGTATTATTGAAATCTACACTAACAGTGGATCTAATGACGAAACAGAAACAGAAAACACAAACTCTGCAGTTCCCACTATGGTTATTAAAAGTATCAATATTTTATTCCATGGCTTTCAAAGAGGTATTAAGTATTGTTGTGTAATACTTGTACCAAAGATTATAACTCTGGTAACGTGAGCCTCTTTCATCTCATTGTTGTGGTTTTCCAGCCTGCAGACACCTTCTGTTTCCAGCTGTAGGATACTTCATGCTGTGATAAACCTGCTGTACTTTATATACAGAGCTTTACACTGTGGTCAAACAGTAGACAGCATATGTTAAAATTAGCAACCAGCTGGTGAGCAGAGTGGAACAGTGAGCAGCTAAAGACCCAGATGTTTTTGTGGGAAGAGACCAAAGTATGAAATATGTAGTTCTGTGTCTGCTGGATGTGTAGATGTAAACTGTCATAGACCTTAACAAAACAATCATTTTGTTCCACCTCTGTTATAACGGGGTAAGATGTCACATTTCTAAGATAAGTTTTAAGTAAACTTTATAATTCAGAACTTTTAAAGAGCTAGTTAATTTCTTCATTAGACATTCAGCTGTCACTTTTCTTTTCTACATGTAACCTTTTGTGTTTCCCTCTCTGCAGGTTCTTCCTCAGATGATGGAGTTCTGCCACCAGATACTGATGGACCCCTCTGCTGACTCCCGCAGGAAAGACGGGGCACTGCACTGCATTGGCGCGCTGGCTGACCTCTTACTGAAGGTACACACACCTGCAGATACAGCCCTTAGAACAGCTCAGATGGAGCATTTTTAAAGTCATTTGAATCATTTCTGTTTGTCCGTCTCATCCTACAGAAGCGGATGTACAGAGAACAGATGGAACTGATGCTGCAAAACTACGTCTTCCCTCTGCTCAACTCTCCTATGGGTTACCTGCGAGCTAGGGTGAGTGAACACCCCCACCACTCCTTCACTGTTTCACTCTGTTTACTCTTTGTGCAGTCTCATAGTATGTCACATGATGCTCTGGAGTGAACATACATCTCAGGACCTGACTGAGGATGGTTCCTCTGCTGGTGTTGTGGTGTAAATCAGTGGAACTTTGGGTATTGTAGTTATCTCCTCACACTGCACACTGAATGCTTTTGATGCTGACTGCACGTTAGCTACTAGCAGACATGCTGTGCAGTGAATGTTAATAATTTATACCCCTTTTTATTTTAAAGGTAAGCAAAAGTAACAAAATACAAATATCATTTTATCATTTCACACTGAAATGATGCACGTCACAGTACAGATATTTGATTTGATAACTCGTGATCATATTTCTCTTTGTTACTGCAAGTGATTAATCACATCAGAGTTGCTGATTTAAGCAAGAGGGTGTGCTTTAACGTCATTATTGGCACGACAGTGATATAGCATCACTGTCGTGCCAATAATAAGTTAAAGGTCACTCTCGAGTGTAATATTGCGATTATACAACAATTACTAAATTAAATAAAATGTATAAGCAATATATATTTATGTTTTGGGGCAATTTGCTTTTAAAATAAAAATTTCTTTGCTCACGTTTATAGATACACGGGGTCTGACTAATACCAGGAAAACAATGAGTCACAGCAGTAGACTCTTATGTGTAATGGGACCCAGTTTATTACTCCAGCAAGTAGCCCAAGCCTTAGTAACAACTTAGCAACGGAGACGCTTTCTAGTCCCGTCAGAGCTTATGGAGATTGTGGAGTTTCCCAAAGTGAATAAATAGCAAACACATAAAAACACTAAACGGCTTTGCTAGTTCAGTCTTGTAGTGACTAAGATATCTGCTGAAGAATATATTTTTCCATGGACAGATTGGCCTCCTAAATTACAATTATTTTAAAGCTAGTGTCGTATCAGCGAATCACCGGGACAGCTGATGGGGGATGATCCAAACATTTCCAGTAACAAAGATCGATGTATTTAAAATGGTCAACATGTTTTTATGTAACAGAATATTCAGCTTCACTCCAGATTAGTCGCCCTTTATTCTTTAAGAATATTTTCTCTGCACTCACAAACGAGGCACACACCTGTATTAATGAAGTACACACCTGTATTAACGAAGCACACACCTGTATTAACGAGGTACACATCTGTATTAATGAGGTACACGCCTGTATTAATGAGGTACACATCTGTATTAACGAGGCACACGCCTGTATTAACGAGGCACACCTGTATTAACGAGGTACACACCTGTATTAACGAGGTACACATCTGTATTGACGAGGCACACGCCTGTATTAACGAGGCACACGCCTGTATTAACGAGGTACACGCCTGTATTAACGAGGTACACACCTGTATTAACGAGGTACACACCTGTATTAACGAGACGGTGTAACAGCTTTGCAACATATAAAATATTCATTAAAGAAAGCTGAAATTTAAATTAAGATGTATTATTTTATTAAAGTTGACTTCCAGTTGACTTATTTTCAGGACGTGACAATGTGGAGATGGCAGAGTTATATTTTTAGTGATTAATGAGGTGTGCTGTCATGCTGATTTGAGCACCTTCTAAACGTCTAGCTGACCAATCAGATTGCTCAGTCGTATCTACTTGTTGTATAATGGCAGATAAAGTGTGATGAGGTTCGTTATGCAGTTACTTAATTAACTTCACCACATCAACAGCAGAAGAGCTGTCATTGGTTTCCTTTGGGAGCTGCTTTGACTGTTCTCAGATCAGAATTCAGACAAGGTTTGGTTGAGTTTGGCTGTAATGAAGTGAGCTCAGAGACGAGAACACTTCAGCTCCTCAGCGCTTCCCCTTCGACTGAAAGTTCATTTGCTCTGAGTAGCTGCGTTACATGCACAACGTTCCTTCAACCTGTTTGAAATCATTTGATCCCAACTTCACTGTTTACGTGGACGTTAAATAAAGGGATCTGAGGACAAGTACGTTTACATGCCACAGAGCATGAATTAAAATATAATTTCTTTAGCTGTGAACTGTGTAGTCTATGTGGTGCTGTTGACAATGTTGGAATCAATAAAAAGTGCTCCGTCTTGGTTCAGGCTCCAGAGCCTCTGTGTTTGATAACCCTCATAAAGAACACAGCTCATAACCCTCGGCTACATTACCCCCATGTGGAGCAAACATGCAAAGTATATATTTATTGCCAACAGAGAGAAACGATTGCATAAAGCGTTTACAGTCATTAGGCAATAATATTTTCCTTTAGAGGCGATTATCAAGGGTTTACAGGTTTACTCCTCTCTGGGGTGGAACTACAGAACCAGCTCCTGATTGCATGTTCTTAAGAAAGTTGCACAAAACAATGACGTCAAACTCACAAGTCTCCGCTGGTCGAAAACAGCAAGGAGTCATGGTGGAGAGGAAGAAACTGTATAAAGTGTGTGTGCTTCATTTCACAAAGAGGGATGACAACTAGTGCTAAAAATGATCATCTCATGTCAGGATGGAAACAATATGCTGAGACATGTTTTTACACAACACAGACAGAGACCAGCTCTCAGGCTAACTGGTTCCATATTAAACAGTGGTTAAACAATGGAGCTTATGTCTATTTTCTTTTTTCCCCACATAGAAAATTAATCAGGAAATAATCGAGACAATGAGCAGAATCATGCAGAGAGTGATTTGACATGCTACAAACGTCCCCATGTCTGCTGTTATGTCGTATACAGCTTAATATTTTGACTACAGGTGCGACACTTAACAATTTTTCTGTTTTCTATTAAAGAGGTTTAAAGTATTAAGAGTTATTAAAGCTATTAAAATTTGACAATAATGAAGCAATAATGGACCTTTTAGACTAGACTGGTTGTTTCCATGTGCAGGTAAATTCCACTTGAACCAGTGCTGTGATGTTTTCAGCAGATGGCGCCACACTGCTGCAGAACGGCAGACACGTGGTCCTCATGTCCACCTTCACATTAGGTTGGCTCTGTTGTTTTTTTTGAGTGCTAGTGAAGGAGCTCTCGAGTCCTTTGTGCACGGCTTGGTGAAGCTCGCATCAACCTCAGTGAATGATTCATACACGTGCGGCATGTGTTTGTTGTTTCCATAAAAGAGCTGTTTCTGCTTTAACTCTTCACTGACTCTCCTCCCTACAGTCCTGTTGGGTGCTCCATACAATCCATGTGAGTCAGTGTTTCAATCTCTACACCACTACAGACATATTGTAATGAACACTGACACACCGGGTGGGGCATCACTGACAGCGGCTGTAGTTTTTTTTAGACATGTAGGAAAACACTGGACAGAATTGAAACATGTCTGGGTGTTGTATTGATCTGTGCTTCCATCTGCTTCTGCTATGTTTTTGGCAGTCGTGCTGGGTGCTCCACTCCTTCAGCCCGCTGCGTTTCCACGACGAGCTGGTGCTGAGGAATGCCGTGGAGTTGGTCAAACAGGACCTGATCGACGACAAAGAGATGCCCGTCAAGGTGGAGGCCGCCATCGCTCTGCAGACGCTGGTCAGCAACCAGGAACAAGGTCTGTGGAGGGATATGGAGTTCTTTTCCTCACACCAAGATCAATTACTCTAATCAGCTGGAAGCTTGACAGCATTACACATATGTATATAAAATGACTGTGAGAGATGATTTTTCACACAAGCTCTGTGTTTGTGTGTGTGTAGCCAAGCTGTACATCAGGCCGTACATCCGGCCGATCATGCAGGAGCTGCTGCATGTGGTGAAAGAGACGGAGAACGACGACCTGACCAACGTCATCCAGAAGATGATCTGCGAGTACAACCAGGAAGTGGCCGCCATCGCTGTGGACATGACCCAGAACCTGGTAAGAAACAACACACACAGACATGTCTTCATGTCTTCATCTGGCTCTCTGCTACTGCAGAAGATATCATGTAATCCTGAGGTGTGTGTGTGTTTGTGTGTGTGTGTGTGTGTGTTTGGCAGGCGGAGATCTTCACCAGAGTCCTTCAGAGTGAGGAGTACGAGGAGAACGAGGACAAGACTGTCATGGCCCTGGGCATCCTCAGCACCATCGACACCATCCTCACTGTCATGGAGGACCACAAGGAGGTCTCTCAGTCACACACACACACACACACACACACACACACAGAGCTGTCACAGTAGTGTGATATTTGATGCTATATATATTTTTTCCTCTCTCTCTCAGATCACTCAGCAGCTGGAGGGGATCTGTTTGCAGGTGATCGGCCTGGTCTTGCAGAAGCCCATCATAGGTATGGCAGGTGTGTGTGCGCGGGCGGCCCATTCTTTTTTTTTTACATACAGTACACTCCCTTTCACACAAACACACACACTTTAATTCAGATTCCTGCGGTTTTGATATTCTGCCACCGTCACTTCATCCTATAAATGTGGAATTGTTGGTTATTCATCGCTGCATTCATTCTTTTGCTCTCTGACATGCTGCTGCGTCCCCTCCGGCTACCTCGCACAATGTGAAGAAGATAAATGCATTCTTGTTTCTTTCCTCCCGAGAGCTGAAGTCAGTTTTCTTCAAATGATCTGATTTAAAACACAGACTGCAGACTTCTGTGATGTTTCTACAGTCATAACCATCTTTAAAATCCATGAATAGAAATAATAAGACTCTCCTCAGCAAAAGAAAACTGTCTTTTATCAACCTGCTGCATGTTTCTGTTCTCTCGTTCCTATTTAAAAGCTCCCTGTGGTGTTGTTGACCTTTAGTAGACTTTAGAGACGTGTTTCGTTTCTCGTGCACACAAAAAAGGATGCTCATACATGCAGGTGATACAGTACACACTCCTGCCAATGGGTTCACACTATTCCACTGATGTGCAGAACAAAACTAAACAGACCTTAAAATGAATCTTCACTCTTTGATTGAAATAAAAATAATCTGCAGTTGTTTCTGATGAAAAATCAACACTCATGAAAAAAACATAGGATAAATGAAAACTAATAAATAAAGCCGAATCAAGTGTTTCTCCAAACAAAGACAGCAGGCTTCAGAGGAAAAAGGACTGGAGCTGGGTTGTTGATTTGCAGCGTTTAATTGTGCAAATAGACACAACAATTTTTTGACACAACTGTGCGTTCATCCTTCGTTTTGACAAAACATAGTACTTTCACTTTTACTTACTAGAGATCTCTCAACCTTGAAAAGAGTTATTATAAAAGATACAGACAGGCAGCTAACCAACGGTGAGCGTGACTTCTATTCATCAGACAGTCAAGAATCTCCTCAATAATAAAAATAGATGTTAGTTTGATCATCGCAGAGGAAGTCATCATATTTAGGTCATCGCGGTCCCTCGAGATACTCCCCATAGCCAACAGGGACATGAGGAAGCTTCCCTGTTATCATCTTTCTATTGTCTTATTTTATTTTTATCTGAATCTCAGTGTGGATTGTTGCGCAGAACAGGGACTGTAGACCTTGTCCTCCAAATCTCCAACAAGACCTGAACTCCTGTCTGCCACAGACTTTCTCTCCAGGCCGATGTTTGCTAAAGGAGACCAGTCCTTTTGTATTTGTATGGAATTTTTTACTCCTACAAAATCATCCAGTGGCGTCCTGCAGGCCGTACGTTTGACACCCCTGCTTTAAGGTTAGGGTTAGTTTAAAGTCAGACACTGTGTGTGTGTGTGTGTGTGTGTGTGTGTGTGTGTGTGTGAGAGAGAGATATAGAGAGATCCTGGTAATTGGAGCAGTTCGCCTCATGGCATGCTGTCCCACTCTCTTAATGAACGGATGAACTGATAACCTCCCGCTGTGTGCAGACAGAGGCAGATAAAGCAGCAGGAGAGAGGTCATTATGAACAAAATGAAAGAAAGAGAGGTCAAACTATTCTTTGCTTCACTAGATCTATACCACACACACACACACAAACCAGAACAGATGTGCTCTTTACCCCTTTATTGCACAAATCCCAGAGGAGGAGCTGAACACATCAGTGCTGATGTTCCTCAGGGGTATTACAGCTTTGTCACAACTGCTATCAGTGTGTGTACTGTGTGAGCTGTTTGTTTGCTCTGTGCTGACACGGTGTAGTGTACACATCTGCCAATCAAAGACTACATTTTCAGCCTATAAAGGGCAGCAAACATTGTCCTGATCCTGGTTTGTCTCTTTAATATGAGAGTACAAAAATATAACTAAAGACAACTGCCTTTGACTCTCATTTCTGACCAGTTTGTGATTTTTCCACAACATCTCTTTTAAGTGAACATCTCATTATTCCTACTCCGGCATTTTACTTTCACCGACATTGCTTCTACGGCCTTGGCTCGTTGCTCAAGGTGCAGGCTCATCAAAGAGCAGCAGTACACGTTGGCAGGCTAGCTCACCGACCTGGCATATTTTTTACATCACGTTCCAACACAAGTTCTGTTTCTCTCAATCATCTCACTGAGCTTCTTGTCTTTTTTTGTCACAGTTAGGGGGCTCTAATATGGCAGAAATTGAATATTATATTCATAACTCTGTTTTCATTAGTGTTTAATCACCTGAAAATAAGAAGCAGTGTGTTTTTGTTACCTCCGTTTCTACTGTAGCCCATTACAGACAAACTAAACACTGGCTCAGCCACTGTCATTTCCCCTGCATGCTAAGAAGGAGCGGGTGAACTGAGGGGGGTGCAGTCAGCAACCACACTGCCAGATGCCACTAATTCCTACACACTGGTCCTTTAATGCATCGCCTTCTTGTGTCGTTTCTTAACCTGGTATCATGTAATATTTCTTATAATAGTACGCTGTCTACTTCCTGTGTTAATGTTCTGTATCAAGGTTACACATACACAAACACCTGTCACGCATGCTCAGTGAAGTTGTACAGGATGTGCTGTGAATGTCATTTCCTGTCCACTGCAGAGTTCTATGAGGAGATCCTGTCGCTGGCGTTCGGCCTCACCTGTCAGACCATCTCCCCCCAGATGTGGCAGCTTCTCGGCGTCCTGTACGAGGTCTTCCAGCATGACTGCTTCGACTACTTCACAGGTATGTCTCCAGGAGATGATCTCTGTAACTGAAGTTATACTAACTGCAGAAAAAGGTTGGGTGCTGCCAAATACTGGCTGATCCGACTAAAACATTCACGAGTTTACTATGGTGGAATGTTTTCAATTAATTTTAAATGTAGATTTCCACATAAGAAGCTTTATTTTTTGACAGAGACAGGAATGTGGGGAGAGAGAGCGATGGGGGGAGGTCATGCAGCAAAGGGCCGCAGGTCGGATTTGAACCCTGGGCCCCTGCTGAGCCTTTGTACATGGGGCCGATGCTCTATCAACTGAGCTAATTGACACCCCCAAGAAAACCACATTTTAACCGTGACATAACTGAAATGATCAGAGTGGATGTGTGGGCTGGACATCCAAAACAACGAACTGAAAGAAGCTAAAATACTCAAAAGAATTCCAGAGAGCAGAGTTGTCAGTATGAGTGTCACCTTTCACATTATATTATACCTAGGATGCCTTTCCTTAGTCACATATAATGTTACAGGATGTTTATGTTAAAGTGTCAAATATTGTGAAGATAATCTTGTCCGACAAGCCGTGAGATTGTCATCTGCTTCAGGCACAGCATGGCTGAGAATGGCCTCGCCTGTCCGCCCACTCAGTCTAGTTCTCGGATCACTCTGCTGTTTTTGTCTTGCAGAAAGAATTTTTCCTGTTGTGAAAGAAAGTTACATACTTTTTGTTTATTCCTCGCTGCTGCGCCAATTTATGGACTTTACTTTTTGCTAAATGGCTAACCGATAACTGCTGCTAATGAACTGGGAGCTCGAGGCACGGGCGCCTCTGACGGTCGGAGCTGAAATGTGAAGTCAAACACTAACACTCCATCAGAGTTCTGAACCCTTAAGTCTGGGCAGAGTCAGCTGATAGGGCAGCTAGCAGCTAACCACTAATAATAAGTAAAGTCATCTAGCCCGGACGATATATATAAAATATAAATAAAACAAAATCACTGAATAAAGCCCGGTCTACAGAAACACTATGCTCCAGTGGCGTCATTACAGATCGATCCAGTATGAAATCAGTGAAAGTGAATCATGTAAAGCTGCTCCAGTTGGGGCGCAGACTAAAAATCTAGAGCTGTAAATAAGCAGAAGACGTCCAGACGTAGGTGTGCCCCGCCTACTAATGTTGATACACCAACCCGGAGGGAATGGTGATAATGTGGCCTGTCTTGTTTTATAGATATGATGCCTCTCTTGCACAACTATGTTACCGTGGATACAGACATGCTCCTGTCCAACCCCAAGCACTTAGAGGTCATCTACAGCATGTGCAAAAAGGTCAGACTGTACATGTTGATCTTGTTTTCCCTGTGTTGTTGAGTTGGCTGGTCAACTGTTGTGACCTTTGACCTGTTGTAGGTGCTGACCATAGATGCAGGTGAGGACGCAGAGTGTCATGCTGCCAAACTGTTGGAGGTCATCATCCTGCAGTGCAGAGGCAGAGGCATCGACCAGGTCAGGCACCAGCTCGCACGGTTCACACCTTCATTCCCATGCTGTCACGCAAACATCGATCATACTCACCGAAAGTTGAAGTTTTGGAGTAACAGCGTCCTGATTTCTCTGTTTTTCTTACCTGCAGTGCATCCCTCTGTTTGTGGAGGCAGTCCTGGAGCGTTTGATGCGCGGGGTGAAATCCAGCGAGCTGAGGACCATGTGCCTGCAGGTGGCTATCGCAGCTCTCTACTACAACCCGGCCCTGCTCATCCACACTCTGGACAACATGCACTTCCAGCACAACCCACAGCCCATCACTGCCCACTTCATCAACCAGTGGATGAACGACACAGAGTTCTTCCTTGGGTAAGGAGCGGAGACTCCGGTTGTTTTATACACTGACTTCTGCCGCTGGAAATGAGTTTGTGGGCCAGAAAACCAAAACAAAGAGCTAACAGAGGCTGAAGGGCTCCATGCAGAGGCAGATGACCACAGGCTGTCGATCTTTGAGGTGGTTTGACTCTTGTGTAACCACCGGATTCTTTAATTCCACCGGGCATGGCTGAAATGCGCTCCAGTCGTGTTGAGGCCGCCGTAGCTTACTTACTGTGGTAGAGGCACATAAACCAAGAATAGATGACCACGTCTGAGCAAGTTCATAAAGACTGACAGAGAAAACACTCACACTTCTGAAACCGAGCCTGGTGGAATTTAGGGGCTAGATGTCATGGTTGAAAACATGGTTGAACTGTAAGGTAAGTCTGAAACAACGAGACTAAAAGAGACTAAAAACAGTGTGAGAATCCAGTTTGGTGATCACAAAACACAGTCCGCGTGTATTGTGTGACGCTCAGTTTCGTTGGTTGAAGGTCCTGCATTTGAATCCAGCCTGGTGTCTGTGTGGAGTTTGTATTGTGTGTCCAGGAAATGGACATTTTGATAAATATACCTTCATTATGTCTACACGCAGTCTAATCATTAAATAATAATTACTGCAACAAGGTTGTAATTTCACTGAGCAAGTCCTTTAACACAGTGGATTAGTCATCGGTCTTATCTTATCTCAGCCAGTCGCACTAATCTCACTGCAGTGCGTACATGTGTACTCAGTCTGTTTTCATTTAGAGTCACCTCAGATATCTGAGTGTGTGAGTGTGTGTGTGTGTGTGTGTCTAATTTCTTAGGACTTGTGGCTGTGTGAATTCAGTTCATTCGGTCCAGTTTAGAATTGACTTTCTCTCGATAAACTAGTGATCTTTAGAGTTCTTGGTTGGTGTGTTTCTGAATAACAACATGCTAGCTGCCCCCCCTGCTTCCACTCTTTATGCTAAGCTAGGCTAACTACATCCTGACTCCTGCTCTGTACTTGACACCCAGACATGAGATTCTCTGATCCGCTCCCCTCAGGCTCCACGACCGTAAGATGTGCATCATCGGCCTGAGCGTGCTGATGGAGCTGCCCAGCCGGCCGGCGGTGTTAGAGGGAGTCGCCGCCCAGATTGTCCCCTCCATCCTGCTCCTGTTCCTGGGCCTCAAACACCTCTACGCCTCCCGCCTAGTCAACAAACCGGACCTGCTGGCTCGCGCGGGAGCTCAGGATGAAGACCAGAACGGTGAGGAAGGTGCAGGACAGAGATGGATGAGCTAATGCAGAATGAATGAAGGCTGAAAGAAAGCAGAGAGAAGAATAGAAATTGGCTCAGAGAAGATAATGAAATGAGATTCTCTATTTTTTGCTACCATTGGATCTTCCACGACTTGAATCTTGATTCAGCCCCGAGCTCAAATTAGATGCACCACATTTACTCCCTCACCCCCGCTGGCTCTGCTTTGCTTCAGTCAAGTGTAAAGGAATTAGATTCCTAAACCTTGTCTACTGCTTGTGGGGCAGGCTGATAAATTAACTTAGTGCCACGGTGACGGCTAAAGGTTTCTCCCACGGCCTTGTATTTAAAACGCGCCAATTTCACCACATTAAATGCTTCAGATTGGCGTGTTGTTAATGGAGGAGCTTACGTTTTCCTCCAGTCAAAGTTGAAATCCGCCTTCAGTCATGAGGGAGGGTATAACAAAACGATGTTATGGAGAAAATATCAACAACATTCTCCAGCTTTAGTGTACTGCTGTTAGACAATATTTGTTTTAACTAATAAAGATAGAGCTCAACATACTGAGGAAGAAACAAAAACAGTGTGATTGTTTTGTGGCAACAAAATGAGATATGGTAAACAATACAAAAATCCTCAAAATGTCCAGAGTGAACTGGCATCATGCAGGCTGTGAGGATCTTAACGTCTGCATCGTGTTCTCTGTGAACAGAGGAGATTCCCAGTGATGAAGATGAAGTGAACGAGAACCGCAACGCCATGCAGCAGCAGTCCAGCATGCAGCCGGGCCAGGGCGGCGACGATGACGACGAAGACGAAGACGACTACTGGGATGACGACGGCTTTGAGGGGACGCCCCTGGAGGAGTACAGCACGCCTTTGGACTACGACAACGGAGAGGACGAGTACCGATTCTTCACTGCCGCCCTTCTCCGTAAGTCATCAGTCCTCATAAATGTCTACTTATTCACATTTCACACACATTTGAACAATTCATTGATTACAGAATGGTTCATTTTCTTTGGCCCTTCTTGTGTGTATTAGGGGTCCAGAACAGCGACACAGCCTGGTACCAGTGTTTGACGGCTCCGCTCAGCGACGACCAGAAGAAACAGCTGCAGGAGATCTACAGCATCTCACAGCAGAGGAGGAGCACCGCCGCCAAGGGCCAATGGTGAGGAGGCAACACATAGTACGAGGAGGAGGAGGAGGAGGATGAATTCAGTTAGAGATCTTTCTTAATTGTAACACTGGCCTGAAGGGTTGTTCTGTCACAGTGTGAAGTGATTTCAAACTTTCTGACACACTTTGTGGAACACTGACTGAGGACCAGTGGACATGTGTTCAGACTATGGAGGAAAATATTTGACATGTTTTATGTCACAAAGTGACCAACAAGAAGATTCCTTCAGAATAAAAGCCAAACCTGAAAACCTTTAATGAAAACTCTATCACTCTCCCAGTGGTGCTGTATCGGTGTATCATATCGTCAGAGAATGAATGAAAACCAATCAATGGCTGTTAAAGTATACTATACTTCATTTTCTGTAACAATGAAATTAAAACCAGTGGCTGCCTTTATGGTCATAAAACCTAACCATTCTTTATATTGTCAGTGGGCTGCAGTCCGTTACCTCTGGTTGGCCTGGCAGAAGAGCGGCTCCTTAATATTAATGATACCTGTTTATTGCTCAAGCTCCAGAGTGAGAGATTTAAAACTATACTGAGTTGTTTTATTTAAAACTTAAAAGAACAATGACAAACGTGCTGCACAAATTCTGATTGTGCTAATAAAGGTCCTATGTTAAAGTGTTTGATTAATACTCATTCAATACCAAATCTTGTAACCTTGAGAGAACTTGTCAGATGCCACTTTCTTTGAAATTGTAAATATCTTTACTATTCCATCACAGACATCCGAGTCCACACCAACAGAATTAAAAAGCACATCATGTAGTCCAGTCTGGATCTGACCAGAGGCCTGTTCTGTTTTCAGAGCACTGACGGACATGGACGGACTGCAGAACCAGTGGAGGGGGACGAAGAAGAGAAGAGCTGGTCTGACCTGACCTGAAGTGGATTTCAGTCTAACCTGAAATATCTCAGCCCAGATCAGACCACATCAGACTTAATGGATCCCACCAAAACCAGGTCCCACCATGCCATCAGAACTGGATGGAGGTAGCAGGGGCTGCATTGGCATTCTATCAGTTTGGGACCTGGTGCACTGTAGAGAGCCCCTACTGGAATATTCCTATCACCAGGACAGGACCGCTGGCCTGTGTGTGTGTGTGTGCGTGTGTGTGCGTGTGTGTGCGTGTGTGTGCGTGTGCGTGCGTGTGTGTGTGTGGACTCCAGATAAAGGTCTGCATTATAAATATAAATGTCCTTGACCAGCAAAATTTGTTTGAGTTCTTGTACAATGCAGTTCCTTTGGTCTGTGTCTACGTAGTTGTGTGTGTGTGTGTGAGTGTGCGCGTGTGAGAAACTGTAAAAATAAAAACACATCGGAGTGTGTGTTTGTACGTACTGTAAGCGCTTGTCTTTGTCTCTCTATAGCTGATCACTTTTTATCATCTCATGAAGCGAGGGGCCTGTGAGGAGCGAGGAGAGGCCGGTTTTCAGACAGGGTGCCTTGAATTCAGACTGCAGATGGACGAGGAGGTCAAAGGTCAAAGACTTGTGGCCTCCGGCCATGACGTCACATATGACATTTAAAATGGGAGTGGGGTCTCGGGAGAAGCAGTTTTTTTGTTTTTTTGTCTTTCTGTTTGTCTATGGATTTTGTTTTTGTAACAGTTTTCTGAACTAATTTAAGAAAATCATAAAAGTTCATGTAACATTGTTCTGAATTGTTCTTTCTTCTCTCCTTCATACCATCACTAAACACCCTTTTACTTTGGTTTGCTAATCCTTGTTCACAGACGTTACAAAGTCTTCTTAGTTAGAACAAAACACGCAAGTGGAGCTGACACTGACTGAGTGAGAGACAGGTACAGGTCACCGGGAAGGCTGACACAAACCGTCATCACTCATGGGTAATTTAGACTCACCAATTGACCTATTCACAAACAACATTAGCAGACTAGACTCAGTTAAGGCCAAGGCCAGCTGGCAGGTTCGAAGGCCGCACAACTCCAAACCCAGAGTGTTCTTGCTAACCACCGAACCACCGTACTGCCTGAGATATTTCAGTCTGGCACCAATGTTCAACTGACCAGCTAACGTTGTCATTTCTTCTTGTGTTATGTGTTGCTCATTGGTTGGTGCAGTATTTTCCACTCTAGATCTCCTGGTGGTGCTGTATTAAACAGCACTGCATTCAATTATTGAGGTAATTCTTGTTCTTCATACCGTTTGGACAATGAATGGAAACCAACGGCTGCCTTTAGGGTATGAAAAATCCATGCTGTCTTCATTTGCATTACAATGTACAACGGAAACCAGTGACTGCTAAAGTTCTATTTTATTTTCTGTAACAAGGAAATTAAAAGCAGTGGCTGCCTTGAAGGTAGAAAAAGTATTCCCGCTTTAAAATCTGTGAAGCTCCTCAGTCGTCCAGGTCATCCATCTGTCTTTGAGGACAGTTGAGTTTGGAGGAACTGGACCTGTTTGTAGATCCATGAAGACGTTTCACCTCATCCAAGAGGCTTCTTCAGTTCCCTCGCAGTTCACAACAGTTACCATTACTGCATGATGCACGTGTTTCAGTCTGCCGTTGAACTGCATTACCATGTTACAATAATGTAGCTTTGACAGAGTGTGCGAGTCGCCTCCTTAAATGGACTGGAAACCAGCAGCTGTGTTGAAGGTACAGTAAACATGATTTAAAGTTTGGTTTTCTTTAATTCTGTGAGATGGAGACAGTGCTAATTTGTTTTGGCTTCAACATGCAGTTGTTCCTCTTTTATTCTCTAAAATGTGTACTCCCTCTCAGTTGATATCCCCTGTGTGTGCTGTAATGCTTGTTTTCTCCTCATCCCACAGAGGAGCTGTCCTGTGGTGGAGGGATGTGGGATTGTCAACAGCGGGTTTCTTCCCTTATGTTTGTGTACATTCTCACTCTGTGGCTTCTTGGTCATGAAGCGCTGCAGGAGATTTACTCTGCAGCGATGGAATCTGTCTTCCATCATTAGATTTCAGTCTCTGCCTGCCCGTCTCTCCCTCACACTCTCTCTCTCTGAGCTTTGTAATCATTTGTCCTGCATGCGAATGACACCCGCCGAATGGGAGATGTTTTTTTTTTTTCTTCTTTTGGCTGACATATCTAGGCCAAGCGAAGATGTTGCTGCAGCGGTAACAAGCATTCCCACGCCAGGAGAGGAGAGCTGCAGAGGGTGGAAGTAAAGACCAGTGAAAAATGACCACATCCACTGCAAACACTGTAAGAGTTGAGTTGATTTGCAGCCCCATTTGCAGCCTCTCTTGACACATTGCTTTAGGTGATATGTGGAATCGTAAAATGCTGGAGTCAGAGTCGAGTGTAGTCTTTACAGTCTATAGCTGCGATGACGATGAACACAGCAGAGCACCTCTGTGGCCTCTTATAGCCAGTGAGGAAGCTTAGTGTGTGTCAATGTTTTGATTTAAATCAAGAAATCAAAGAATAAGTAAAGACGATCATGGATCTGACCAGAGATTCTTGATAGATTTTAATATTCTCTATGTTACAGACATTGTTTATAGATACTCCCAGATGTGTATGAGTCCATCTACAGATGGGAGTATTACCTATTTTCTGAATCACCCTGTGTCGCTCACTACCAACATCAGCCAGGAGCTCTGCAGAGAATGAAGAAGTTCAACCTGCCAAAGACAATGATGGTGCACTTGTATACCTCCATCCTCCCCTCCTGTGTCACCATCTGGTAAGCTGCCACTTCCAAGGACAAGGGTGGCTGCTTCTGCCAAAGATGGTGATGATCTTAATCTGCCATCTCTCTAGGAAGCCGAGGTCTGCAGGTAAGATCACGGCTGACACCACTCACCCGGACACACCTGTCTGAGACACTTTTCTCTGGCAGGGGGCCATCAGCAAGGCTCAGGACCTCCACCACACCCGAGTTTCTAGAGAATCTTGTCACCTTTCCTGTGTCTGTGTGCTACATTAAACCACATTGCACATTGTAAATATTCTTTATACTGTCAACTTTGCACGTTCTCCCAATGATACTGTAGTTTCTTCTTATCGCTTGGAAGGAGAGGGTGAAGCGACAGGGTTGCAATCAGCAACATCATTAGATTCCACTAAATCCTACTTAGGGCTCCTTCAAGTTTGACTGTTTTTTAAGTTAAACTAACTAAAACATTTTCCAACCTGGAAGCAAAGTCAGAGTCTGTGACAATCTGATGTAATATGTGGAAACAAGGAGACAAGAGACAAAACCCTCTTGAGAAAAGACAAAACAGGGAAGCAGACACAGGCATGATCATGAGACAGTGTGGACAGGCGGATACGGACGGCTGCAAAAAATCCAAAGAGAGTACAGTGGAAGCGTCGCTACCCTTCACCGTGACAGCTGAGGCTGTGTGTTGTGTTGTTTATGCCGTGTGGTGGCTCCTCCGGGCAGAAAACTGTCTCGGCTGAGAGGTGTGTGTCTGTCAGAGGCAGTGACCCACATTCATACGTGGATGGATGGCTTAGGGCACACAGGTGGAGACGCAGGCCCACCTTTAGAGACTGTCTTTTTTTATTCTTGCAGTGAATTAACACACCAGCGCTCTTCCTCAAGTAATAGGACATGTTTTGAGAGCGCCCTTTATTTTTCTCCAAACATGACACAGAAACAGATTTCCCCGCTGTGCTCCTCTAGCAAACTTTTTATTTGTCCTCTGATACACGAGTGCAACTCTTCTTTTGGGTGTATGTCTGTCTGTTTGTGTAATCCCTGGTCATGCAGTCTGTTTAAAGCTAACATCTGACTTATCATCATATTATCTCAAACATGCCAGCAGTGTCTGTGATCTCCATTAATAAAATATCTGTCTTCTTTAGCTTCTAAACGTTGCACCATTGCACATGTTCACCGTTGAATCTCTAACTTTGTCTGGCTGAAATTCTGGGCTGAGCAGGTCATGTACAGTGGGTCTATTAGAGCTGAAAACAGTAGAAGATAGCTGAATTGATGGGATAAAAAACCAAAACAGTGATCTAAAAGAGGCTTAGAGCTCTGAAGAGCTGAAGGAGGATTGTATTAGAGTTGGTGAGTTTATCCCAAACAGCAAGGGAAGTGAAGCCAATGCGGAAGTGCCAAAAACAACAGTTCCTCGAGCGGCCACTTGAGGCTGGCTACAGAACATGGTCAGTCTCCATAAGTCCACATATTAAAATGTCCAACTTCACATCAGAAATAAACATGTTGCAGCCTGGTACAAAAACCAGTTTTGGTCTCTCTAGCTAATTTCCAGTGTGGCCTCTTTGATTGACAGGTGGTTGTTGTTACAGATGGCCTGTTTGAGCATCCAGGCTTCATTCAGTCCGCTTCAGGTCTGCTGATAAGGTATTTGGTATTTGCCAATTTTTAGAGCTGGGAGGCAGAAGAAGCAGTATAGCAAACACAACGGCTGTTTAGAAACCTGACATGCATACACCATTCACTCTGTTCATCCATTAATCTCTACGAGCAACTCCTTTCACATTACAGTCGTTTGATTCATTGTTAGGATAAAAACTATTGATTAGCACAGGCCTACATTTTCTCCATGGATTAAGTGAGTCATGAGCACCTCTTTGAAAAGGTGCGACACAATCATTTTTCCTTTCATATTTAGTCCAGAAATATGGAATGAAATGAAAAGTATGCATATGTGAGTAATAGTAGCCTAAAAACCAGAACAAGTATTTTGCTCTTTCCAGGTCTGCACAGTGATCCTGCTGCGTCTCAGCAGGCCGAGGACTTGCATAAATTAGCATGTATCACATACAGTATAGTGTATGGGATGTAAATAAGGGACTTGTGCAGCTGAATGTAATCAGTGATAAATGCGGTGCTCGTTTCTGTGCAGCGCGGCAGTTCCATAAATCAGATTTGTGAGCTCGTCTGTCTGTCTCAGCGCTCATTTCAGGACTTTAACTGAAAAGACGTCCCCTCAGGTGACCGTTGAAACAAAGCTTCTCTTGCCCTATCTTTTATCGACCGTCATAACAGCTGCATTTATTATTTTACAAAGCAGTCACCTCCCCAGCAGCCTGCTTTGTGTAGCTCTTAATTGCATTAGCCTGGTTAATCACTCTGTTTGATTGCATATTAAATAATAGTCCTCTTCGTCCAGCCGCTTTGACCGCTTGCCCCCTGTGCAACATCCCCGAGGGGCTCATCAAGTGCAGGCATCCCCGTGCTCTTCATAGCTGAGTGCCACTCTAATCACCCTATCCTCTAATGGCCTATTCGGCCTATAGCACTATGGGAAATATTTAACAGGCCCATGCTGGGCATGACAGGCCGAATCATAACGAGTGTCATCGGCGTTTAGTGGTAATCATCCAGCCGGCTGTAAAAATGACATGAAATACCAGAGTGGAAATCGCCTGTTCATCCACTTCCAACTTAACAGCCATCATGTGGAAAATGAAGTATACCATTATTCAAGAAATCTTAAAACAACTGATAGTTATTCCTGGATAAAATAGAGAGGCAATGTGTCTCATGCCAAAGCCTGTAACAGACTCACTGATCTGTGATTTTCAGCCTTTTGTTGCAACTCCCTAAAATCAGATAGATTCACTAAGCTTTATTCTGAAGGAGCTAGGTGTTGCATATTGATTATTACGAACGTGGTCATGGAATGAGCGGAAAACATTGATCGTTCATAAATCTGTGAGTGATATACTCACACGCTGAATCTAAGATTTCACTGACTGAGAAGAAGGAATTTTCATTTTCTAACAAGGCATTTGTTAACAACCTTATCATCTTTGAGGAAACAGCATTTGGGGCAGCGTTCTTCCATTGTCTGTCAGGTCTGCACTTGGGACCATGAATGCACAAACCTCTCAACAAATGAAGAAATCAGCTGCAGCACAATGCTCCTGTTTCAAAAAGCTGATGGTGAAGACTTCCTCCTGGCAATTCCCCTTGTAACTCGGCAGGAAGCCGTGAGAGCAGAGAAGAGCGATTGAGGGAGCAGGTGCTTTATTTTCCTCCCTCCTCGGGTCTCTGGTGATTCAGACGGAGCTGATGTGGTGATTACAGAGGATGTGAGTACAGATGAGAGCTCGATAACAGCATGCAGCCTCACAGGGCTACCTGGATACAGGTGTTTCTCTCTCCGCCAGCTGAAGGAAAACTCAAGGCCGAACAACCTATGGGATCAAGCAGGAGCAGCTTTCACCTGAATGATGATGCTGATTAAGAAGGACGGGCAAAGTGAAATAGGCCAGGAGGGGGAAGAGTGGAGATGAAAGGAGAAGAGTGTTGAAGGCTGCTGGTTTGCCCTCTCTCTTCCATCTGAGCATTTTGTCTCAATGGGCCCTCTCCAAACCTTTACAGAGGCTCTATGATGGCTCCTTCACTGATCTCTTGGGTAGTACTTTTTGTTTGTGTCTTCAGCTTTCTGAGCTGACTGAAAATGAGTTAGTCATTACATTGTTACTTGGGTCTAAATTTTTTACTAGCCCTTTCCTGCCTCCTAGATTATCCTCCTGGCTAAAAATCAGCAAAGATGTGGATCATCGACCTGAGTTGGGATGAATGACACCTGTTTGCTCTAACAGGCCATCTGTAACGGCACCTAGCCAAAATATGCAGATAGAAAGTAAACAGCTGGCAGCAATTTCACTGAAGACACAGCATGTAGGACCGTCCATTTGAATGACTTTTCAAAGGTGGACTGCTCATGATTCAAAACTGATTTTCACCTGCAATGTTCTTTTCATGCAGAGGATGAAGAGAGCGTGTCTCATTCCTGTTCAAACCTAAACACTGAAATATAATTTGACTAGAAAAGTACAGAATGTGTCCCGAGTGTTTGATGAGTTTCCACTCAAGTAGAAATTGAAAGAGACTCCTCTACACACACACACACACACACACACACACACACACACACACACATAAATATGAATAGATCACTAACTCACTGTCAGAGACTCCATCCAATCAAACTTTATTTGCTGCAAAGATATAACAGTGAATTGAACATTGTGTGAACAGTTAACACTATACAGGCTGCTGTAATGGTGAATGAATGCTATCTTCTTCAAACAGTATTGGAATATCTTTGACTTCTTTGATAAAAATGTTCTACATGCTGTATAGATATTTGTTTGGAACTGCTGAGTACAATAACTTGGATAATGAATTGACATGACTGTTGCGATATATTAAAATAGCTTAAGCTTAAACACACACACACACTCCTATCCTCCACCTTACAGAGTGTTAAGTTCATCAGCACATGGTGAGGCTGACCATCTTGTTTCCTTGCCATGCTTGCACAGCACTCTGGGAAAGGAGTTTTCCCTTTAACCATCCCAAACCCTCCTAATAACCCCTCCCACCTTGCAACTCACCATTAATGAGTTCTGTGTGTGTGTGCGAGAGAGAGACAGATGAGAAACAGATGTGTACACACAGGAGATGCTGGATGTGTGTGTGTGTGTGTGCATGTGTGTGTAGCACAGCGGTGGCTTGTACCAGCAGCAGTCATGGATAGCAGGCAGTCTGTCAGCCCGCATCGCTCCAGTGCCCCTCATGTACTTGCTGACCTGACTGCTACGACCAGTCACTCTTAGCTACACACACACACACACACACACACACCAACCGCCGCGACTATGACAAGTGAAATGTCAACAGAGGAGTGAATTTCCTTCAGAAGTGCCTCCATGCCTCATCCGTCTTTCCGGTATAAACAAATGTTCTGAAACAAGTGATGTTCGCCATCTGTGGAAACGAGATCCCCGTGTTCGTCACAGTGTTTTCACAAAAGTGCCATCACTTCGGTCATCCTTACAACACAATCTATCATCTGTCAGTGCTTTTGTACAAGAGCATGAGTTTTTAAGTCAGACCTGCCAGAAACAGTGAAGATGTCTCAGTCCAGAGGCTAATGCTGGAACAAAAGGGCTGATGGGAGTGCTGAAACTAAAGGAAGTCAAAGTGTTGTCAGAGATGGTGATCACTTTCTGTGAAGTCTTTACACATCCCACACAGTTATAGTCACATAGCCAGAGGTAACACAGAGCTGTGTTAACACTCACTGGCCTCACCTTCATCTCTCAGTCGGCTGTAGGAGAGAGGCTTGATGCGTTTGCAGCGTGAGCAGCTGTTGCACTGTGCTGTGGTGGCTCAGACCGGAATGAGCTCTGTTTCAGAGCAGGAGGCCGAGCGCTCAGTGACCAGCTGGCCACCACGCAACAGGAATCGCGATGAGTTGGTCAGGCCGTGAGGGGATACACCAGATGTTCAGCATGTTGTTGACTGACTCTGTGCTGTCTGCCCTCAGGCTCTGCCTCTCACCCCCACTCTTCCTCTTGGCCTCTCTCCCTCTCTCTCAAACCTCCCTTTCTTTTGCTTTGTGAACTTCAAACAATAACGGTTCCAAAGAAAATTTCATTTCAGTTAATGCATATCGCCTTTTTTTTGGTTTCCACACAGTGTTGCAACCAAAACCTGCTCAAACATGATTGGTTTATACTGCTCAAACTACAAACAGAAACCAGAACGCTTCCACTGCCAAAGTCTTGGTCCCTTGCTGACAGATTCTGCATTAAAATGCAGATGTCTGTTTATAGAGATAAGCAGCGTGTTACTGACCAAATTCTGACTGAAATAATCAGCCGCTGATAAAAAAAATAATTAAATGATCAATTTAAAAACCCTAAAGAATCAGGTATTAGTTCAGTAGAACACCTCATCACATTGTTACAGGATCCAATGCTTCGGTGAAAGTAGAGGGTTTTCCATTCATTTCAATGGGGGTCGTCCGTGGTGGCTCCAGCAGGATGATGTCTGTGCGGAGCGTAACATCTGTTGCGCTTGTTGTAACCAATCATGATCCAGTTTGTAACTTCCACAAGTGTGATGTGGAACATTCCAGGTTACACACACTGAGAACTGACTATTCAACCAGGTAGGAGACATCTTGTATTCAGCAGTTAAACATACAAATATGAACATCCTGCATAGATAATATGGATTTTCAGGGAGAAGGAAATGACATGCTGTTAAAAATTTGTAAGAAGTTTATTACACTTTTCCTTTTAAAACGTGTTTTGTGTCTCAAAGCATGTCTGAAGGGGGCCTTTAAGCTCAAAGATGGTCCATGTGCAGCTTTTACATTCATGTATGACCTTGTTCATGATGTTTAGTCTACATGCGGCTTTCCAGCAGGATCACCGGTAACGTGTCTCCTTCACAGCCTCCTCCTCTTTTCGGACTCGTTACTTTGTGATGAGTCGGGGGTTCGCAGGAAAAAAAAAATCAACTCTGTGCCATCTCCATCACGCGCTCCTCAGCTTCCACCGTGCAGCATTGATTTTCTGCAGCTGATGTTTCTGAGTCGACCAGGAGAGGCATCGTCCTCCTGCGCATGCGTCCGCAGGCGGGTTCTTGGAGCTGATGTAGCGTTCTGGTACTTCACAAAAGCTCGTATATTCAAGACTTATGCCTCCACCATGGTTTTGTCAAATATTCATCCTTAATCATTTTTCATTCTTACATTATAACCTGCTACAAACATTCAACCCTCTCTTCAATTTAACATGTCCACATAGTGTAAGTCACACTTTTAAATGTGAGCTAATTTCTTTCTTCAGAAGAATCTTTTTGGCCCAATTTATTCTTACTGTATGGAAAGTAATGTATGTAATGACAAGGTTGTGTTTATGTCAATGTGTCAATGCTATTATAAAAATCTTTAGTCCTATAATTGCTTGATACTCTAATAAGTAAATAAATGTAACTTTCATTTATTTACTTATTAGAGTATCAATGTGGGCGCTTATTTGTCTCATTTCATGTCATGCATTATGTTTTCTTCTTATGAACGCTGACAAATCAAGTAGAGACTGAATTATGATTTTATTTCCTGTCAAACAACTCAATTTCAAAGAGGTCAAGCATGAACATTCAGGGATGTGAATTTGTACTTTAAGACAAGGAAAAGAAAAGACTATGCTAAACCACAAATAGAAAATAAGTTGATAAAACATTCAATAATTAAAGTAAATTTTTGAATAAAACACACTACAGAATTAAAGGTACAGTGTGTAAGATATAGTGGCAGTGTGGTTATGGATTACAACCTCACCACTCACCCACCAAATGTGAAGGAAAAGTTACAGTGGCTGTGAAATATCAAAGCAAAATATCCCTCCTGGGCTACTGTAGAATCATAGCGGTTCAACATGGCACACTTCATGGAAGAGGACCTGCTGCATCTGGAGATATAAAAGGTTTATTCTACGGTAACAAAAACATTAAATTCTTATTTTCAGGTGATTCTGCACTAATGAAAACATCGTTGCACATTGTATTAAATTCCTGCCATATTCCCTAAACAGAGCTCCCCAAGTCTTACTCACCAGACCTTTTAAAATCCAATTTCTTTTTTCTTCATAGGGCTCCGACGTTTCCCAACTGTACCTGAAAGCAGCACAACACATGCACACCGTCCCCGCAGTCCACAGCACACACAGCCGCTACCTGCCAGGCGGAATGGACGTATCCTCCAGTACCTACAGCTTCATCTTCAGCCCAGCGGAGCCGCGGGAAAAACCAGGCCCGACATGACAGCACCGGGACGGGAGAAGAAAAGCCGCCAGCAGCCGCGGGTGACCGTGCGTCCGGAGGCGGTGTGGGCTGCGGGTCGCTACGCGGTACTGGCCGCCCTGTGCGCACTGTGTTACAGCAACTCTCTCCGCGGGGAGTTGGTGCACGACGATGTGTGGGCTATCATCAACAACCCGGACGTCCGACCGGGCTCCAGCCTCAAAAACATCTTCAGCAACGACTTCTGGGGCAAAAGGATGGCGGACAATACGAGCCACAAGTCGTACAGACCGCTGTGCATCCTCACCTTCAAGTAAGTTCTCCCTGCTTTCCCCAACTCGCCCGGAGCTCCGTCAGCAGACACTCGGTGCTGGTTTGACAGCGGTGCTGCAGGTGTGAGCCCCAGGTGACAGTCCGCGCGGCTAACGAGCGCGTGAAACCAAACGTGCAATTAAGGCTGACGTCATACAGCTGTCCCCTTCTGGGAGAAGCTGATGCAGCGTCGTAGTTAACTTTAGCGGGATACAAGCGAGAAAACAACACATTTAAAGAGTCTCATATGAGGCAGAAAATACCGCCAAGTGTGCTGTGGTGGCTGTTAACAACACTCATAGTTATCCCTCCATACTTAAAGCCCCTGCTCCGTTTGTAACGAGCCGGAGCGTGGAGAGCATCTCCGCTGACCGGCTGCACCCTGAACGCGTCCCAGCACATCAACCACACCGGTTTAACGCGACCTCACACCAGAAGGGCTTTATGTGGAACTTGTTGCGCAGTTTTGTAGGGCTCTCACTTCCGTGGTAGTGGAGGTAGTAGGTGGAGGACAGTGGTGGATGTTGGGAGGTGATGTAAAAGTTGTGGAAACTGTCAGTCGACGACCGGGGAAAACAGAGCGGAGCTCCGGGAGGGCGGGTCTGCTGCTGCTGCTACTGCTGCGCAGAGTTTTGGCGCTGGGTGGATCTCTGGGTCGGTCTGAGGGACCAGGCGTGCGTCCAGTACAGGGTGTGTGGGGGTAGTGTGTTTGAAATGATGTTATGTAGCTGTGATTGCAGAAGAAGAGAGACCGCCCACATAGTGCTATTAAACAAGGGGGGGAAAAGAACCGAACCGAGCCTGCTAATGCAAAAGTGGACTGGAACAGAGCCAAAAAAAAATCAGTGGCTCCAAGTCTGTCAGCTGTCTTCTTCCTTTTTATAGAAGATGCAGGACTTGTGTAATACTGTGATCTGAGAGTCCAGAATATAAGAGACAATGTTCACTCTGGGATGCTTTTTGTGGAGAAAGGAGAAAAGCTTTGGGGTAAACCATGGACAGAGTCACGATCCTGCAGAAGACATACAGTAAAGGCTGAGCAGGGCTGTGTATCAAACATGAACATGTTTTCGTGTCTGAAAACATGTTCATGCACTGAGTACAGAAAAGTGTCCGGTACTGGAAGCTGACAACAAGCTTGTGGTTAGATTTATAGTCTTTGATCAGTGTGTTTCTGATTCCACTCCAGATCTTTACCAGTTTTAGCCTGTTGTTCTAATCTGTTGTGGATGCATAAAGATAATACTAGAACTACCTACTGAACGAGGATGTCTGATTTATTTCTTTGAGTCAGTCTCAGGCGACTGAACTATATTTATAGATGCATGAACTGTGTTTACTGATAACAGTTTTCTGAAGTGTTCCTGAGCCCATACATACACTCCTGTTGGTTTTTAATGCAGTGCAGGTCACGTACGTTCAGTGCTGCTTTTGGGCCTTGCCTGACTCTTATGTGCAGACATTTCTTTGATTCTCTGAATCTGTTAATGATATTATAGATTGTAGACGGTGAAATCTATAAATGATTTATAACTGTGCATTAAGGAGAATTGTGCATGAATGACTGAACCTGTTCACCTGCAGAGCTTCAAACAGGTGTTTTTTTAAGCATTACACAACATTTCCAAAGCATTTCCCAGTGTTTTGTTGATCCTGTCCAAACATGTTGCAGGAATCAAATTCAGACAAAATACAACAAAGTTGATCAGTGTGAACATGGATTATCAAGTATTCAACTGAACGTTTTTATTTACACAGTGTCTAAAATCATTTTTATTTCTTCCAAACGGTGGCCTGAATGGGACATTTCACAGCAGAAACATAAAGCTCAAACATGTCTTTGGCAGCTCTGTACTGGAGTTTGTGTGGCTGACATGTTGATCCTGATATGTTCTCACATGAAGTCTCATGTTTATACTCTGTGTAACATGTGACACCTTTGGCCTCTTTTGTAAATGAGCACTGGCCTCGGTGGTGCTGATCGATGGAGTCAGCGCTGCTGTTGACAATACATTGTGATCCAGGCGCCGAGGGCCAAACGTCCCTCTGATTGTTGTTCAGCAGAATCACATCCTGCTTCTGCAGAAAGTCATCACGCTGCACGCTTTGTTTGGATTCTGGTAAGACGTACAGTAAATGCACACACGAGGGAGTGGGCTGTGGAAATGACTCATATCATGTTTGATGATTGCATCCAGCTCAAGGTCGTAAACATCAGCTGTATCTTAGCTTGCATATGGAAACGATATATATTGATCCTGTGACACTGAGGCCCACAGGGATCAGTGTGTGTGCAGAAGAGGTCAGAGGAGCATCATTCAGAGAAGCTGTTTGAAGGAGTGTGTGACTCTTTGAATACAAGTATGCTGATGTACACACTCAACCCTACGTAATAAACTCTTTATCTGATTTGACTGTGACCAGATATCTGCACAACTACCGACATGCCCCTCATCCTCAGCAGTGCTTGTGTGTTTAGTACTAATTAGCAAATATTAGCATTGCATGCTAATATACTAAACTGTGTTGGTGAACAGTGTAAACATCACACCTGCTAAACGTCAACATGTCAGCATTGCCATTGTGAGCATGTTAGCGTGCTGACTTTGCATTCAGCTCAAAGTGATGTTCAGCCTCACAGAGCTGCGGACTCACACACACACCGGGCACACACACACACACACCGGGCACACGCACACACACACCGGGCACACGCACACACACCGGGCACACACACACACACCGGACACACACACACACACACACACAGGTGTATTAGCGCTTCATTCCAGTGCACATGTTAATCAGCAGAGCTCCGCCGCCGCCGGCTCGTGACCTGCAGTGATGGTTTCAGCATAATTCATGAGGATATTACAAAGATCAGCTGTACGTGTGATTAGAAAAGAGCCCTGCTACCTCGTACGCCCCGTGTACGGAGGCTCAGGCCTTACTGCAGAGACTCAGCTTCCTTTGCTGCACGTCACCCTCCCACCTTCCTGTCACTCTTCAGCTCAAATTGGAGAAAAAAAAACACTCACTCAAAAAACAGTCAGACTCGGCTTGCTTGTGATTTGACCTTTCACTGTGCTTTGTGGTGCTTTTATGTGCTGTGTGTCGCTGAGGCCTCTTAACGTAAACTTTAAAACATGAAATTAGCAACACTGGCTCTTTAAAAAACATCATATTTTATTTAAAATCTTTTCTCTGTAATTTCTTTGATTAATTGTAATTTATTATAACCGTAGTATTTCCTGCTGGACTACATTTCTTTTGCATCACAACCTGTTTATGCCAGCTTCATTATGTACACCTCCTATTATTATGCCTTAGAACAGCGGTCCCCAACCACTGGGTCGCGACCCGGTACCGGTCCGCGAGACATTCCGAACCGGGTCGTGACATTGGGGGGAAATTTTAAAAAAAAATCAAAAAAAAATTTTTTTCCAAAAAAAAAAAAAAAA